>NC_091950.1:384530482-384745482 GCF_031021105.1 Erythrolamprus reginae | reverse complement strand
AAAAGCTTTTAATGTTGTTAATATGCCAGGGTGACATAGATCATCTTCTGTTTTTTCTTGGGATTTCAACAATAAACAAAAGCTGGTGAACAAAATGGGATGCCCCCCAACTGATGGTCACTGTAAGTCTACTGTAGAAGTTGTCACTCATATTAGTTCAGAATCAAACAACATGCTCCTACTAGAACATGGCAATGACTTTGGAGATTTCATACTTATTTCTCTCATACAGCATGTCTTTGTTGCATGGTAAGTTCTCATGGTGACTGCTAAGCTGTCAAGATCAGCTGAGATTTATATGAGAACCTGATCTGTGTATTAATTCCCTTTGTGGCAAGCAATGTAATTCTGTTGAATACCAAAAGATGGTGTAATATTTTGCCAAATCTGGTATGGGTTTACCTCTGAAAATTATATTGGCTAAGCTTCTGGCTTTCCTATCATCTCCAGGTCACAACAAAACAATGCCAGATTCTAGCAATGCTCTGGATTGTGCTATTAGTAGTCTTGGGCAGAAATATCTTTTTGAAATTCTCCATCCAATTTGCAGTGATAACAATGTTCAGGATAACAATGTTTCCCAATTTTCTCAGGGAAAAGACAAAAAAAGGCTCTATATTTCTCAAGGACCTCACTAATAGAAACATCAAATATTGGAACATTACAATCATGTCTCCCCTAGTCCTTCTTTTCACTAGTTAAGAGATATCAATTCTTGCAATCATTCTTCATCTCTTAGCCTCTAACCCACTAATCATCCTGTTGCTCTTTCCAGAGTCTCAACATATTTTTTATATTGCGGTGACCAAAACTGGATGCAGTATTCCAGGTTTGTGTAAAACAGTACTAATATTTCATGTGACCTTGATTCTATCTCTCTGTCAATGCAGCCTAGGATTGCACTGGCTTTTTTGGCTGCTGCCATTGGGATTTTTGGCTCATATTTAAGTAATTGTCCACTTGGATTCCAAAATCAATCTCATATTGAGCAAGTTTTCCCCTAGACCATTGGTTTCCAACCTTTATTTGGCCATGTTCCATCTAAGCATTTCTAAAACCCTGATTCCCTCCCTCTATGACATATAATTCTTACTATTCAAAAAGTGAACTCCTACTCACACGGAGGAAGCCTAAAAGGCCATTAACTTGGTTTAAACAAGGTTCCAATTGTCCCCCTTAAAAATAAAATTGCCCCCCTGTGGGGTGTGTGCCCCATGTTGGGAACCAAGGACCTAGACTGTACCTGTATAATTGTTTTCTCTTGCCTAGCTGTAAAACTTTCCTTTTCTCAGCACTGAATTTCATTTTGTTAGATAGAGCTTAGAGCTCAAGTCTATTGAGATCCTTCTGACGTAACTGACATTGTAGAATGTATTGCCCAGAGTCGTAATCAGACCAGTGGTAAAATTCAGCAGGTTCTGACAGGTTCCAGAGAACCAATAGTGGAAATTTTGAGTAGTTTGGAGAACTGGCAAATACCACTCTGGCTGGCCCCAGAGCGGGATGGGAATGGAGATTTTGCAGTATCTTTCCCCTGCCATGACCATGAAGCCATGCCCATAGTACTGGTAGGGAAAAAAATTCAATTTCATCCCTGTGTCAGACTCTTTTTCATTGAATTTGTACATGGAGAGGCTAGATCTATCTGAGAAGTTCTATCTTAGATTTCTTTACTATAAAAGAGGTTGGACTTATCCTAGTCTATGATAGGGCAATTTTATGTCAAGTGGGATCTCTTTTAATCAATTTATTTAAAGAAGGCCAGATCTCTGTCACTTAGTACAATTATAATACAAAATTTTCAAGATAAGAAGAATTTTAGGAGGCTTAGCCTTATAATAGCTTCCACCTTTTTTGAATGCGGGCTCCAACAATGTTATTTTATTTGGTGTCTTAGAAATGAAAGCTTTTTCAGCTGTAAGAAGCATTTGCTTGTGTTTAGGTTTGGACTGGAGATATTTATGGTTGCCATACTTTTAAATAATCTTTGCTATTCAATTTCAGTGAGTCTGGAAATTAAGATGTCATCCATGTACACCTAAATAGCCCCTCTTTTTTCAAATTGTTGTTCAGCTATAGATTCTAAATATTTAAATATTCACCAGGGGTAGGTTCTGATGTATGTATGTATGTATGTATGTATGTATGTATGTATGTATGTATGCATTTATTTATTTATTTATTTATTTATTTATTTATTTATTTATTTATTTATTTATTTATTTATTTATTTATTTATTTATTTATTTATTTATTTATTTATTTATTTATTTATTTATTTATTTATTTATTTAATTGGATTTGTATGCCGTCCCTTTTCCGAGGACTTGGGGCGGCTTACAAAGACATAATAGCATAGTAATCCAATTAATATCCAGATAAATAGTCTTAAAAATAATCTTTAAAAATTCTAACTTTAAAAACTTACATTAGCATTCATTCAATAAAATCATACTAAAAACATTCATTGGTCAGGGGAAGATCTAGTAACCCCAGCCCTGGCGACAAAGATGAGTTTTTGAACTTTTTCGAAAGGCTATGGGGGTGGGGGCAATGTGAATCGCTGGGGGGGGGGGCTGATTCCAGAGGGCCGGGCCCCCCACAACAAGGGTCTTCCCCTAGGTCCCACCAGCTGACATTGTTTGGCCGATGGGACCCTAAGGAGACCAACTCTGTGGGACCTCACGTGTCACTGGGATTAATGCGGCAGAAGGCGGTCTCGGAAATAGTCTGGTCCTATGCCCTGTAGGGCTTTATAGGCCATAACCAACACTTTGAATTGTGTCTGGAAACCAATCAGCAGCCAATGCAGTCCGCAGAATGATGGTGAGATATGGGCATGTCTTGGAAGGGCCAAAACTGTTCGCATGGTTGTATTTTGGATGATCTAAAGTTTCCAAACACTCTTCAAAGGTAGCCCCATGTATCTTGCTGCGGGTTAGCTTTCTCCCATGCCATGTGGGTGTACCTTATGGGTGTGTGCATGCTTTGCATGCACATGCATGCATAATGCCAAAAATGTGCAAATTTTCAAAAAAAAAGCTGAAAACAAGGTGGCAGCACATGTGTAGTGCTGGAAATTTGGCTTCTGTGCATGTACAGAAGAAAAGAAGTCAGCAAAAAGTTCCCCCCCAGGTTTGGTTTCCTTGGTTAGTTATCATTTCAGATATATTTTCATTAACATATACCTCAATGCCTTCAACAATGGCAAACTTCTGATGGATTAGAAAGATTCTTCTGATGGATTAGAAAGAGCCTTGAAAGAAACCCACATTGAACTGTAGAGCGCAATCAAATATCAAGAGATGTTCATAACGAAATGTTTTACGACAATTTACATTATGTCATAAAATGCTTTATGATATATTATGCTATGACATGCTTTATAAAACTAGCAAAATTTCTAATCCTCAGGCAACTTTTGCTCCTAATTTGTGATTTTTGGTGATATTTAATAACTATAAACCAAAGTCAGGATGAGAGGGATGTGTTCAGCTCATGATTTCTTGGAGTCTAAAAGTTACAATAGAAGCTGTCTATCCCAACACTCAATAACACTGAACCAGAAGTAACTACCAAGAAATTAACTAGATTTTAAATATAATAATGATCTATGAATGTATGAATTAATATGTGGAAGTAATGGAAAGAAGAATGAATATGAATAGATTTGATGAATGATGCTAGTGTAAACTTAATTGAACTCTGATCTGGATTGTAGGATCATGAAATCAATTTAGTTTATTTATTTGTTTGTTTATTGATTGATTGATTGATTGATTGATTGGATTTGTATGCCGCCCCTCTCCGGAGACTCAGGGCGGCTAACAGCAATAATAAAACAGCATATAATAATAATAATCCAATACTAAATAACCCAGTTAAAAACCCATTATTATAAAAAGCAAACATACAGACAGACATACCATGCATAAAATTGTAAAGGCCTAGGGGGAAAGAGTATCTCAATTCCCCCATGCCTGGCGGCAGAGGTGGGTTTTAAGCAGCTTACGAAAGGCAAGGAGGGTGGGGGCAATTCTAATCTCTGGGGGGTGCTGGTTCCAGAGGGCTGGGGCCGCCACAGAGAAGGCTCTTCCCTGGATCCCGCCAAGCGACATTGTTTAGTTGACGGGACCCGGAGAAGACCCACTCTGTGGGACATAACTGGTCGCTGGGATTTGTGCAGCAGAAGGCGGTCCCTGAGATATTCTGGTCCGGTGCCAGACTCCCAGTCAAACTCCTGGTCTATGGACTGGATGCATGCTGGCCATGCCCATGCCTGGTTTAATGAAGGGGAAAAATGTCCCGATACATCATGTGAAGAAACCTTGACCACATGAGTTTGACACCCCTGTTGCAGACCAAACAAAATTGTCCCAACTTTCTTCCATATTGTGTGGTCCAGAGACACATGGAGACAGCACTTTTTTGTTCCATTTTTCTATTTTATGCCATAGTTACTGTGGCCACTGTTTTTAGATTATTTAAGAGATACGATGGCTATATATCAGTGCTTTCACAACTCATCCTTGGAAGATGTAGAAAACAGCTACCTAAAGTAACTGAACTTTTAACTGTGCTAATTATTTATAGCTGCTCTCTAGAGCTTCTCCCTGCGAAGCCAACAAGGACTTGACAACTTCAGATATTCGGCAAGTGGCTTCGATGTGTGATAGTCTAAACAGATTGTGTGACCTTCAGAGATTAATCAGTTAAAACAGCCCTTATGAAGCTGTTTTAGATTATTCTTGACAGTAGCCGTTTTTGACAGCAGAAGGTCAGAATCAAAGTCCTTTCTTTTTTTGAACTAGTTGAAGATTTATGTCAGCATCAAGCCGAGCAAACATGCAGAAATAACTTATGAATGCAGGGGCCAGAGGGCCTTGTGGGGATAAGTTTTCTTTTGCATAGATTTTGAAAGTACTTGATTGAGGCTTACTTTAGATGTATGTTTTCAAATTTAAAACATATACAGGTATGTTTTGCTTCTTGGAGGCTTAGAGCTAAGACTGTGAAAGCCATTCACAGACGTTGCCATTTGTCCTTCTCTCCCCTTCTCTGCACAACCCCCCATCCACCCCGGGCCTCATTTCTAGAAACACGAGAGTGGCCATGGCCCCTTGACTTACTTTCTTTACAGAGCAAAAATACCTTGTATATTTATGACAGCATTGCATTATCCTGAAAGGTGAGATCTCCTTTGGTGTTTACTTGAATGACCATGTGAACACACTACTTAATTTCTTCTCTTGCTTGCTCCTTACCCAGCATTACTCTTTCATTCAAAATAACCCTCTGTTAAGTTGTCTAATCATTTCTCTGAACACTAACAAAAACAAAACTCAGGGAACAATGTAGGATGAAGTTTGTTTGTTTATTTATTTATTTATTCATTCATTCATTCATTCACTCACTCACTCACTCACTCACTCACTACTTACTTACTTACTTACTTACTTACTTACTTACTTACTTACTTACTTACTTACTTACTTACTTACTTACTTACTTACTTATCCAATACATAAATACATAGGAAGAAAAATAGACATGTAGTAATATATATAAGGGTAAAGTGAATTTAGAGGAGAGGATATATGAAAGAAAGAAAATATATATGATAAGTGAGAGAAAGGAAAGACAATTGGACAGGGGACGAAAAGCACACCAGTGCACTTATGTACTCCCCTTTCTGGACTCTTAGGAACCTGGAGAGGTCAATCGTGGAGAGTCTAAGGGAGAAGTGTTGGGGGTTAGGGGTTGACACAATTGAGTCCGGTAATGAGGTCCACGCTTGGATAACTCGATTGTTGAAATCATATTTTTTAAGTCAAGTTTGGAGCGGTTCGTATTAAGTTTGAATCTGTTGCGTGCTCTTGTGTTGTTGTGGTTGAAGCTGAAGTAGTCATTGACTGGTAGGACATTGCAGCATATGATCTTGTGGGCAATACTCAAATCGTGTTTTAGGCGCCGTAGTTCTAGGCTTTCTAGGTCCAGGATTGTTAGTCTATTTTCGTAGGATATTCTGTTTCGAGTGGAGGAGTGAAGAGCTCTTCTGGTGAAATATCTTTGGACATTTTCAAGGGTGTTGATGTCTGAGATGTGGTATGGCTTCCATACAGATGAGCACTAGTCTAGGATGGGTCTGGCAAATGTTTTGCAGACATTGTTCTTAATTCTCTACCATTATTTCAATCATATAGGGCAGGGGAGTCAAATCAAGCTCATTGAGGGCCACATCAGGGCTGTGCTTAACATCGGGTAGTCAGGAGGGTGGGTATGGCCAGAATGGACATGGCTGGAGTCGATGTGGGCAGCTCGATGTCACTCGTTGAGGTTCTGTTTTTGGCTGTGACAGACTCCTGCATTCTTCTGCCAATGAAAATGGACCTTGGGGAGGTTGCGCACAACCTCTGTTTTCAGTTTTGTCAGCCTCCTGCAGCCCTCTGCCAGTGAAAGCTCTGTTTTCCTGGCAGAGAGGTGCAGGAGGCCATTGTGTCTCTGCAGCTGAAAACAGAGCCAGGGAGAGCCACCTACAGAGGCACAATTCATTGTTCCTAGGATGGCCCTGTAATCCAGATCTAAGCACCGTATGGGCTGGATCCAGCCATTGGGCTTTGAGTTTGACACCCCTGATATAGGGTTTTTGGGTGAAATCAAGATCTATATCTAGAAGAAAGGGAGAAAAGGGGAAAGAAAAGGAAGAGAAAGAAAGAGGAAGAAAGAAAGAAAGAAAGAAAGAAAGAGAGAGAGAAGAAAGAAAAAGAAAGAAAAAGAAAGAGAGAGAGAGAGAAGAAAGAAAGAGAAAGAAAGAAAGGAAGGAAGAAAGAAAGAAAGAAAGAAAGAAAGAAAGGAAAGAAAGAAAGAAAGAAAGAAAGAAAGAAAGAAAGAAAGAAAAGTAATTAAGTAAGTAAGTAAGTGCTGGCTTTGCTGATGGCTACACTGAGCAAAGTTAAGCACAGGAGACACAAGCAAAGGAAGGGAAAGGGAGGAAAGAAGCATGAGCAAAGAACAGTTATATATGAATGGAATTGTCAGACTTGTATGTAGAACCCTGCATCTTCCTCCAGAGATTCAGCACTAATGTTGCCAATATTTGATCTTCTTGCATAATTAATCATATCTACTCTGTACTATTTTATCTTCGTATTTGTTGTAGTTTCTACTTAAGCAGTACCTAGTTTTTCGGATTTATTTTATGACCGAAAACAAATGTCGTCGATATTTTAGGATATGTTTAGGATTACATTTGGGGGATTCCCATGATGTGTATTACCAAAGATGACACTGGACCACATCCAGGTATGGAGAGAATTTACTACATCCCCCTTTTTAAAAGTCACATTAATACAGATGTTACTTGTTATAGTACAACATTGAAGTAAAGTGAAAGGTGGTGAAATGGACGTAGAAATGAACTCAAGAGTGAGGGGAAAAACGTAAAACTCGATTTTGTTATCTCCACATCTACTTCCTGCTATCTGATCCCTTGACTGAAGTCTAGAATTTCCTGACTGCTTCACGATGAAAGTGTCACTATTTCTATGTTTCATTTTGGAGGTTTTCCTTATCTTTGTAGAAAGAGCTATTTGGCTCAAGATTATTTTCCTTCCATCATAGTTCTGTGATGTCCTAGTTAAAGATCTGAGAACACCAGCAAAATCGGGACCTGGGAATTTTCTCTGCAAGAGTCAGGGGAACCTCGCCCATCCACCAGTGCTTCATTTTATTCTATTTGCTACAAGCAAGAATAATTTTCTATTCGCTTCCTTCCTACCTCCCTTCTCTCTTCCATCTCTTTTTCTCTCCCCCACCCCCCAATCTCCTCTCATCTTTCTTCTTTGTTGTTTTGCCCCTGAAAACTGTGCAGCCAAAGCAACCTCCAGGGTGGACACTAAATCTTGCGATGCAGGCAGAACAGTGATAACATCTGAACTGAAGGTGCTTTTCCAGGGCATGCTTGACAGATGTAGCAGGAGCCTTTTAGGATTTAGTACTGGAGCGTATCTATTACACGTGCTGCAGTGCAGCTTGGCAGGGGCTTGTATGGTAATTTCCCATGAATTCTGACTTATCAGAGCATCTTGAACAGGTTCTTGCAGGATGGTGAATGGCTGCATCAACTTTGCAAGAGACAGTTCTGCACCCTTTGAACTTTGATAACTCTTTGCAGACCAGTGACTTTTCGTCTCATAGTCTTCTCCCTCCCCCTCCCTCCTCAACACTTCCTCCCCCTCTCTGTCTAGATAGAGCTGTTATATTTCGATCCCTCGAGGTACACCATTCCAAGGGACAGAAACTAATGCTTTTATATCGAAGAGAGTACGAATAATTGCTTTAATGGTATGGCAGCCTGCCCATTTCTTGGGAAGAACACAGCAAATGTGATCTGTGCAGGAGATCTGTCACTCCCACGGGGAGACAACTACCGCTCAAACCTTGGGGGCTTAGTGGCAGTGGGGAAAATGACAATGCTCAGGATATGCATGGGGAAATGTCCCTTCAGATTCTCACATTTTTAATTTACAAACAGAATCCCGAAAACAATGGAAGTTGTGACTTCCACAATCCAGTTTATTCTATTTTTGCTGCTTTTAACATATTGTAACAATTGTTGTTACTTGAAAAATGATGTGGTGGCTCAGTGGCTAAGATGCTGAGCATGTTGATCAGAAAGGCAGTTCAAATCCCTAGTGCTGCATAATGGAGTGAGTTCTTGTTACTTTTCCCAGCTTCTGCCAATTTAGCAGTTTGAAAGCATGTAAAAACTAGGGACCACCAGCCACATGGCCATGGAGATGTCTTTGGACAGTGCTGGCTCTTTGCCTTTGAAACGGAGATGAGCACTGACCCTAGAGTTGGGAATGGCTAGCACATGTGCAAGAAGAACAATTGTTGAACATACTTGTGTTGAAAGTTAGCACCTAATCCTCTCCTGGAAAAAGTGAAATATTCTAGCAAATATTAAAAGGAAGAATATTATATTTTTCCTCAAAGAGAAACATGTTTCTAAAGACATAAACTCAGAGCCTCATCTTCCTGCCCCTCCAGGAGATATTTTGGGGCCAAACTAACTACAAGACAAAAGGCTAGGCCATCTTATCTACAGAACAAAAGACCTTCACCCTTAGGACATGATGGGATTAGCCCTCACTCATGATCCATACCAGGACAAAGCCATTAAGCCATAATAGGAATTGCCCAACATCCTTTCAGAACACAACCCCCTTCATTACATCACCAACTAGCAAAATTCGACCAAGCCTGGGGCTCAAGACAGCCTACAAAGTTATCTCTGCATGTTCGCCTGGGAATCTAACAAATAACTGCCTTTACACAGGAACAGAAAGCTCGAAGACGGGGCCCAAGAGAGTCTCTCTCTCTCTCTCTCTCTCTCTCTCTCTCTCTCCATGCTCATTTGCCCAGGACCCCCCCCCCCAAAAAAAACCCCCACTATGTAGTCCTGTCCATCATTAAACCATCTTTCCAAACAGCCTCCATGTTTCCAGTGTCTTTCTCCCCATTTGGAACTGAACTGAGATGGACATTTCTTGCAACACTTGATATACAAAGATTTGTTTGTATTTTAATTTTTCTATAAGTAGATTTCCAGATATTCACAAACATTACATGCCTTCCATTTATTTCTAATATTCAATCTGTTTAGTATCATAGTCAGTTACTTGACAAAGGTGGTTGAATTCTGGAGTATATTGACAGCTTCATTCATCTTGTAAACAAGAACATCAAACCACAAAGAAGGCATTTTACTATATATAGAGAGCTTGGTTAATGACAGTAATAGTATAATTTCCCATCACAATACTTCACTATTTTTCATAAAATAACTGTATATAAAATACATCAAAGCATGATTCTCCTTAATTGAGAATATTACAGTTCCAAACCACTTGATTACCTCAATATACTTAATATAGAAAGAAGTTATGTTTTAAAAGGTTTTAAAAGGAATCTACAATACAACACAGATATGCAAGGTTTTAAATCTGATATTTTTTCATTTGGAATAATAATAATAATACGGTCAACAATAATTTGCAAAGATAACTTGTATCAGTGAAAAGAACTTAATAAAAGGAGTTCAAATTACAATTTTCTAAAACCAAATCACTATGTAGCATGGTAAAAAAGTTGCTTCTAGACTGAGTTTGAAAAGATTTGTACGCTGGAAAGCCACTCACTCTGAGGGTCATCAGTGGGGAACTAAATCAGATTTGGGAAACACCAGCCTCACACAGCTGCCCAGTCCTGTTCCCTGACGTCCGATATGATCATAAACTTAACATTGAAAACAGGAGAGAGTTCAGCAATTTTTTTGTTTCTGCACGTATATGGAAGCAAAAAAAAAAAGCCAAAATCTCTCTCTCACACGTGCATCCCTTCACCAGATTTTGCTTCCTGTGCATGCGCAGAAGCAAAATCTCTCTCGGATGCGCATGCACACATATCGGAGATGTGAAACTGCACACACAGCGCACTGGTAGCAGCGAGGGCTGCAACCCCTGCCTGGTGGTATTGCTATATTCCCTGAAGACTTTGGAAAACTCATTATTGTCATGCTTACGACTATTAATGACTACTTCAGATTCAACCGAAACAACACAAGAGCTCACAACAGATTCAAGCTAAATATTAACCAATTCAAACTTGACTGTAAAAAATATGACTTTAGTAATCGAGTTGTAGATTCGTGGAACTCATTACTGGACTCTGTGGTGTCATCACCTAACCCCCAACATTCATTCATTCATTCATTCATTCATTCATTTATTTATTTATTATGCTGCCCCTCTCTGTAGACTCGGGGCGGCTCACAACAATAGTAGCAAAACAATATGTAATACAAATCTAATAATTTAAACTAAAAACCCATAATTTAAAAACATGCACACAACACACCATACATAAACAATATAGGCCTGGGGAAGTTATTTCAGTTTCCCCATGCCTGATGGCAGAGGTGGGTTTTAAGGAGTTTACGAAAGGCAAGGAGGGTGGGGCAATTTTAATCTCAGGGTGGAGCTGGTTCCAGAGGGTCGGGGCCGCCACAGAGAAGGCTCTTCCCCTGGGACCTGCCAGATGACATTGTTTAATCGACGAGACCCTTAGACTATCCATAGTTGATTTCTCCAGATTCCTAAGAGGTCAGTAAGGGGCATGCATCAGCACACTAGCGTGCCTTCCGTCCCCAGTCCTACTCTCTCTCCTATATCTCCTATATCTTTTCTTCTATCCCCCTGACTTTTCTTCTATACCCTCACTGATATATCCTATTCCTATATTTTCTCTTCTGTTCTTTCCATGATATATTTTACTTTGAGTGTATCCTCTATAACCTTCATTGTGTATTATTGTGTTTTTGGACAAAATAAATAAATAAAAATACCTGCAAAGAAAATGTCCTCATCCTAGATCTTTAATCCCACTTGATATAAAGCTGGTTTTTCTTTATGGTTTTCCATGCTATATCAATTGTTTCAATGAAAGCAAACAAGTAAATTGGTGAATGTTTCTCCTTATTTAAATGATACTAAAAAAGAAGGTCTATTGAATGCCCTTATTTTCCCCTTCTCTCTATTGATGTTATGCTGCCTAATTAATTTTGACTAAATAGCAAAAGGACTCATCCCCCTCCCCAACCCGCCCCCACAACCCTTTTTTCCTAGTTTCCTGGAAAAATGGGTGGGTGGGGAGCACAGGTAAGTTATTATTTTTAGGTCTAAGTGAAGAAGAAACATACTGTGGGCTTTGCAATGTCTTTTTCATTTTCCCTTCTTTTCTCTTTTCTTGCATTAAGCCAAGACACAAATTAAAATAGTCTTTTTCCAATTTTGTATGGGAGGAGGAGAAATCCAACAACAAAGAGAAGACCGAAGAAACTCACTAATACCGATCACAAGCACAAAATTATTTATATCCTGAACTCACTAAACCCGATCACAAGCACAAAATTATTTATATCCTAGATTAAAGTTTAATTTCAGAGTTTAGCTATAGGGTTAGAATTAGCTTTTGAGTGTGAGTTGCATAGAAGTTGCTGTAATTTGTTTTAAGGAGAAAGGCTTCAGGCAGCAATGCATAAAATGAGTTGGATTCCTTATTCCCATGGTTGATTTTTGAATGGAAGCACAATTATATACCAAGTTAAAGATAATACTTACATCCTATGAGTTCAGGGAGCCTTTCTTGGAAATGTCTCTGTTTGTCATAGTTTCTTCTCAATATAAAATTAGGGGAAAGATCCACACTACCGGATACATTAATATTTGAATAATGTATCAATTCATTTAATTCAGGAATATTTCTAATCAAAGGCCACCTTAGAGGTTTTTAATCAGATATTACTATCAACAAACTCTTAAGAAGAACGTAAAAGCAAGTCGCATTTGAAACTGTCTTGTAATGAGTGGATGCTACAGAAGACATGGTGGAACTTCATAGCTGACAAGGATAGCTGCACCCCCAAAGTATTGTCATTTTCAGTTGCCTTTAGATATTGTGGTTGAGAGTTTATGAATAATCTGCCATGTCCAGGTGTTGTGATTCAGCCTGAGGCTCCTCAGGGACCGGCTGGAGCTCTGCCGGATCCATGCCCAGAGGAGGAGGACAGTGACCAGGAGGGGGAGGACCAGGCAGACGGGGGAGAGGAACGTCAGGAAGAGGAGGAGGGAGAGCAGCCTGAGACCCCCCGGGGGGGGCTCTCCCCAGCTAGTAGCCTGGATTCATTGGATGAAGATGCACAGGCTATAATAGACATGAGGCAGAGACGTGCAGCTCAAAGAAGGGGCCAATTAGAAAGGTATTTCCACCCCTGAATTGGCAACAGCTGGGTTTGGGTGTGGTTCTCCTCAGCAGGGTTGAAAAGGCAGGCCCGCCCTTACAGTCTTGTGGAGAGTTATCAACTGGGAGTCCTGTGACCTTGCTTCGATTTTTGGCGTCTCTGATCTTGGCTTGTGGCCTAGAAGGCTGAAAGACTTGGGGGAGGCGTGGGTTTTATTATCTCCAGTGTTGTTTTTGCCAGCAAGAATCCTGTTTTATTGCCTGGCCTTCGTGAAACCTCTGTGAAGCTTCATCGTGTTCCTGTCTGTAAGAACAGGTTTTGTTACCTGTGTTTGCTTTCCAGTATATAAACTGCCTTTGCTTTTTACCAGTGTGTCTGGATACTCTTTTTGGTTGGTGTTGGCGTCTGGGGGGACCCAGACAGAACATCCAGGTGGATTCATCTCCCCCCTGGTTGGAATTACATGACATAATAATTCAAAGTGGCTTTTAGCATAATTTGTTGAATGTGGCTACATTCAAGCCAACACCAAGCTCATATTATTCCGATTCTGATTGTGATGTATGAATCTAACCACTGTGATGATGGACCCCAACATAGTCAGGACTCAATGAAATCTACCAGAAGATGTTGTGCTTGAATAATGAACAGTCACCCTTCCCCAATTTTTCTGTGAGGAATTTCTAAATACAGCAGATAGGAGGTGGCAATATGGTATTTCTGGAAGTGTCTGGGTATGATGATTTATCCTCTCTTCTATGTTTTTAGTTTAATTTTTATGTAAATGGGCTAAGCCTCTTGGAGATTTGATCTACCCATTTCATTTTCCTTCAAGATAACAACTGGCAGGAAATAGTACATTTATAATTTACTGGTTTGTTGCTGAAATTAGAATGGGGTATATATGCTCTTTATACCAAAGTCTTCCCTTAATGATAAGGGTGAATATGAAGCACAAAAGTAGGAATGGTATAGACCACAGACAAGAGGGAAAATTTATTGGACTTATTTTACCAATGTCATTTTGACTTTTAGATTACTCTTACCATTATGTCTATACATTTCATTTCTATATGTCTTAGGTTTTATTTCCTTTTTTATATTTTACCTTTATATTTCTGTAATTATTTGTCCTCTGAATCTATGTTCTATTTTTTCTGAGTATATTTCCTTCTCCTGTTCAGTTTTCAAGTAGCAAAAGCAACTTTCTAGGTGTTCTTTCTTGCTTCTACTAGCAAAAACAGGGCATCCCGTGAGCCTGTAATGTGTTTAAAAACAGGTATAATGGCAGCCACAAGTCTTTGAAGAAGATAATAATAATATCAAAGCCCTTCATCTTTTTTTTTCTTATACTTGCCACACTTGGAGTCTTGGAGGCTTACCTAGGGATACCTTTCAGGTAAGGAGTTTGCTGGCCACTGTCACTGTTAAGATTTACCAGCCCTATGGTATCTTTTAACTCTCTAGGAACTATTCTTTCACTGTTGATATGACCATGGTTGCTTTTTGGCCAACCTTCTCTGGCACTTCTTCTGGGACTTTTTCAATGCTGTGGTTGCCAAACCATTCCTTGCTATCTATACTTCTCATTCAGGCAAAGGTTCCCCGTTGCCTCTGCTATCAGGCCTTCTTTCCTCCCTCCCTCCCTCCATTCATCCATCCATCCATTCATTCATTCATTCATTCATTCATTTATAGTTGGAAGGGACCTTGTAGGTCTAGTCCAACCCTCCACTCAAGCTGGAGTCCCTACATCATTTTGGACATATGGCAGTCCAAGTCTCCCTTTGGAAGTTTCAAGTGTTGGAGCTCTCACAACCTCTACAGGTAAGCTGTTCCACTGGTTGATCGCTCTCACCATCAGAAAGTTCTTCCTTGTTTCCAGGTTAAATTTCTCTTTGGTCATCCTGGATCACTTCTTTTGTAGTCACTGAGAGGTGGAATATTAGAACTTTACTTGTACCCAAAATCTTGAAGGGGAGGGGGCTGGGAGAAGAGAAGAGGGGGAAGGCTCATTGTAGCAGACCAGAAAAAGTCCATCCAAAAGAAGTATACATGAGAGCATGATTGCTTGCAAAAATGTGTAGAATTGGGAAAATGCATTCAAAAACAAGCATATTAGAAAGTACAAATAATGATGCCTATAAATATTTGTATAAACTTTTTCTGCCAGTTCAAGCAGAATGGAATAGGATGAAACTTGCCATCAATAAAATGAAAAACTCAGCAAGAACAGCAGCTCTCTATACAATATGGTACTATTTATTGCTGATTCAATGTAGTCTTTTTTGTTGTCATTGTTCCATACTTTTGTTTTAATGATTTGCTATGCATGATTATTTAGCAACATTGTGAATCCTCCCAAATTGGAGGATTCTCTTTCAAATAGTAATTTGTTCACTCTTTCTGCAGATAGGCTAATTCACTACAGGTGAATGTCTTCCCTCCCTGAGAATTTTCCCTATTTTGCAAAAATTGCTTACTTTCTTCAAAAGTTCTGCATATATTTTCTAAAAGTAGAAATTCAAGATTTGTCACAAACATTTTATTTGACAACTCCAACATTGCCTTATTTTGCCATGCTGCTACTTTGCATTTGCTAAAATATTTCTCAAATATTCATGTCATTCATAAGAATGAGACACTTCACTAGTTGGTCACAAGCTGAGGCTTGTCGTTCTGTTCTTTGGCAGTCTGGTGGGTGTAGTTCAGGCCAGGTGGTGTGTGATAAATAGGAAAGTGTCAATTTTCTTGTTTTGACTTGCCGTTCTGGTTCAGGTTGTTCTGAGCTGAGGCCCAACTGCAAAATCTTGGAAATTGCCTGGATTAAAGAATAAATGAATTAGCAAATCCTAAAATAGGATTTGAGACCTGGCAAAGATAGATAGATAAGAGCACTTGAGTTTTACCTTGAGCTAGACACCGAAGACTTGACAAATTTCCTCTTATTTTCCAGATGACGACAGTATGAACTTTGTCCTTATTTTTGCAATATTTTTTTTTAAATCTGTAAGAACTGGAATTAAGATTCATTAGTTTTGTATAAAATGGCTGGAGTGTCAGGCTTGTTTGTGCAAATTCCATGTTTTAGTGTTAAAGATCACAAAGAGATGTGCAACACACACAAACAGATGCAAAAAAAATATCTGATGATACTAAAACTTCTGTCTTTTCCCAAACTCCTCATATGTCATATTCTGAGAAACCTCCAAGCTGCAAAAAGAATCAGTCCTGATTGGACCCTTGCAGTAACATCCACTGCAATCCTTCTATTGCAGTGTTTCCCAACCGTGGCAACTTGAAGACATTTGGACTTCAACTCCCAAAATTCCCCAGCTAATAAGAACAGATTTTTAAAAGTAAATTTAGTATGTTACATTTATTTTCTTGAATATAATAATTGTTTATGATAGTTTAAATGCCATTGCAACCAAGAGCTTATTTTTGTATTGCTAAGGCCTGACAACCACTAGATGGCAACAAAAAGATGTAGAGAACTCTGTTTGCTGTCATCTAGTGGGAGCTTCAGATTTTTGCAGCCCAGAAATGGCATTTTTCTTCCATCTGCAAGCTGCTGTCTTGATTAGTGGTTCACAAGTTTTCCTCTTGCCCCAAAGATAGAAGAAAAACATCTCAATGTAAATCATGCTTAACCCCACAGCTGCCTTTAATGCACATCTGAAATGGGGCCATGCTGTGCTAAATGTTCAGTTCCTCCATAGGATACCAAGAGAACAGTCATTGGGCTTTCTCTTGCTGAAATTTGAATGTATTTGAAGGGCAAGTTGGTATTGATTTGCAGTAACCACATAGATGAACTTTATCCAGAATAATTTCTTCTCCAACCTGATCCTCTCCCACTGAAGCACCCATTAGTATTATAATTAAGTCTATCCACCTTGCTATTGGTCATCCTCTTCTCTTTCCTTCCACCTTTCCTAACAGGGTTTGTCTGCTCTAAATTCATTTGTAATAATTAATCTCAGACTGGGAAATGCTGGGGAACCCCTGGGAAAACCCAGTGCCATATAGAATGTCTACCAAGAGAGCCTGCAAGCTACGTGCAGTCCTCCTTTCAATTATTTTGTTTTTTTCTGCAGGGATTACCAACTTATTGATTTAGCAATCACCAGATGGCAGCAAAGAATTTAACTTTCTTAGATGAAAGGTAGTGGTAGTGTGGATTGGCGTAACCCAAATACACAAATACTTTGGAGCCAGGAATCCAGAAAATAATTTTGTTATGTGTGAGAGAAGTGTTCCACCCGCAGAGGCCTTTTGAGTTCATCCGCATATTTTTTCCAAGATGATTGCTGATATGCTGACCAATTGTCGTCTTATGGACCACTAGGTGACAATGAGCTTTTCTCTCTCTGGACTGCCCTCTGTGTTTAGGATTTGCATAGCCAAATGCAGTTACACCATGTTGCTGGAAAAATTGTAGCTGAATTTTTTTTACCTAGTTCCTTATTGTAATGAATTGCATTTTTGTTTAAAAAAAGGATTTTCCGTGAAGAGCAAGGGCCACTGGAAAAGAAATTTTTTATCATGTATACCACTAAAATCCAAGAACAGGTTTCTTTTACTCATATGTTCAATGATGTGGGTTCAGCAGGGATTGGGGTAGTCCATTTCAGGGTGTCATACTTTTTAGCTTGATTAGCTAATTAATTTTTACTGGTTCTGGAAGCCAGAATTCTAACGTCCTTCACATCCAAAAAACACTGGGCAAGTCCAGATAGTAGGAAGTGGATCCATAACAGAATGACCAATCAGTTAAAGATAAGCAGATCTTTGCCCCCAAGTGCACCACTTTAAATCTCTTCCTCTAGTCACCAAGGATTATCTGAATGAGAAATGGCCATCCCTGATCACATTACTTTTATGTGGGAATCCCTTGGACCAGCTTCAATTTACCCCAACAGCAGACTATCCATGAGGTGGATGCTTCATTGTGTGACATGAAATCAAGAAACTCTGCAATGTTATAAGCATGCTGTGTGGATCATGTTTACCATCTGATCCTTCACCAGAGGTGTGAGCAGGGCTAGGCTACTGCCCAGACGGAGGGGGGGGGGAATGCAATGGGGTAGCGAAAATGGAGCTCCACTTCAGAGCACCCAATTTGCACTGAAAGATGTTGAAAGAAAATGCATAAGCCACGCCCACAGTGTGGTAGTAAAAAAATTGGCAGCCCTTCACTGGGTGTGAGTTAACTCCCAACATTTGAAGATAACCTATTATCAGATCTGGTTATTGCTAAAATAAAAGACAATTGATAATCAGATTGCTTGCCCAAGTGAAATAACTATTTAACTCATTGCACAGCTCAAGTGGGAAGAAGTTCAAAGATAAGATCTTTGATTTTACTAATTTTTTTATTTTATTTTATTTATTTATTTATTTATTTATTTATTTATTTATTTATTCCAATACATAATACACATTGAAGAGAATAGATATGTAGTAATATAACTAAAGAAACGAATAGAAGAAAAGATATAAAAGTATAGGTGAACAAATTTGAAAGGAAGAAAAGATAAATGAGATAAGGAGAGACAATTGGACAGGGGACGGAAGGCACACTGGTGCACTTATGCACGCCCCTTACTGACCTCTAAGGAACCTGGAGAGGTCAATCGTGGATCGTCTAAGGGAAAAATGTTGGGGGTTAGGGGTTGACACTACTGAGTCAGGTAATGAGTTCCATGCTTCGACAACACGGTTGCTGAAGTTATATTTTTTACAGTCAAGTTTGGAGTGGTTAATATTAAGTTTGAATCTGTTGCGTGTTCTTGTGTTGTTGCGATTGAAGCTGAAGTAGTCATTGACAGGTAGAACGTTGCAGCATATGATCTTGTGGGCAATACTTAGATCGTGTTTTAGGTGTCGTAGTTCTAAGCTTTCAAGACCAAGGATTGATAGTCTGCTTTCGTAGGGTATTCTGTTTCGAGTGGAGGAGTGAATGGCTCTTCTGGTGAAGTATCTTTGGACATTTTCAAGGGTATTGATGTATGAGATGTAGTGTGGGTTCCAGACAGATGAACTGTATTCAAGGATGGGTCTGGCAAAAGTTTTGTAGGCTCTGGTGAGTAGAGTGAGTTTGCCAGAGCAGAAACTATGTAGTATAAGGTTAAGAACTCTAGAAGCCTTTTTGGCGATATTGTTGCAGTGGGCTTTGGCACTTAGATCATTTGATATTAGTATTCCAAGGTCTTTTACTGAGTGGGGGTTGGCTGTGAGATTTTGTTTATTCAGTTTATATATGAGGTTTGGATTCTTTAAATAAATGTTTTTGATTCATAGCATTTACTGGAATTCTTATTCATGGTTTTGTAGCTTTTCTAAATTAAATTACTTAACAGAAATTCCTGAACTATTATGTAGTGTTAAACTGATTTTAATCCAGAATGCCAGGAAGAAGCTTCATATTGGTACAGCTTTGGGTATTTCCCTCACTATCAAACAAGTTCATATAATGAGGCTTACTGCATTGCTTCAAGGCTTCGTGGCCAAAAGTATCTTACCTAGCTTTGACTAACTGATCATGTGTCATCAAGTTGGTATTAATTTGAACTAACCACTTAGATGAACTTTATCCAGAATAATCTCTTCCCCAACCTGATCATCTACCACTGAAGCACCCATTGGTATTGTAATTGTCTATCCACCTTGGTCATCATCTCTTTCCTCCCACCTTTCCTAGCAGGATTTGTTTGCTCTAAATTCATTTATAATAACTAATCTCAGACTGACTCAAAGCCATAACATTCACAAGAGTTACAATCATATTTAAAAAGATGGACTTCTCTCCCACATTTTATGTAGGTAGTGAATGGAATCTGGAAGTGAGGGTACTTACTTTGACTTCCCTCCTTATTTTCTACCTGAAAAAGCTCCTGTTTATGTCCTTGTGAGAAGAATAAGAGCTCTCCAAATACTCTTTTTTGTTAATAAATAGTGATTAGCTGAGCATGCAAGGTCAGGTGAACTTTACTCACTTAGAAAGAAAAAGATTATGGCAGCTCTCTGGTGCTGGTAAGCATATGCAAGAGAGCCAGCAGATCTTTCCTCCCTCATATTAATCAGAGGATGGGGAGATCAAGGTACTTTGCTTTAGTGCTGCAAGTTTATGAAGTTTTCTTATTCCTTCTTCTTTCACAGGAAGTAATCATCTAGCCTTGATGAGGTCATGTGTATTGATATCATTATTAGTCAATATAAAACAGAAGAAGGCACAGGGAAACATTGGTGTCATCTCTGAGCAAGCAAATATAGGTACATTAAAAACAAACAGACAAATTAACAGGCTTAAAGATGGCTTCCTCTTGAATTGTTTTAGGAAATATTTTGGGAAATATGGAATTGATACACAATTATAGATGGCAGAGTCTGGCACTCAGGAAGGGCAAAGTTAGCATGCTCCCAGCTGGTCCCTATACTACGTCAGCTGGCTCAAGGCAGCAGACTCAGCTGCAGCCTAGGCAAGCCAAGGAATTGTGGGGAGCCTCCCATAGGTTACACCCCCCTCTCACCACCTCCAGCCTTTACCCATGCATCCATATCATTTTCAGCTGCCCACTTCCTTGGCCGGCTGGCTGTTCTGGCTGGCAAGATCGTATCCCCCCCCCCCCCCCGAAGCATGCAATTCAGCCTTTGCCTTGTTGAGCAGCATGGCTATGTGATCTGCCCAGTTGCACATCCCTTCACCCTGAGTCAGAGTGCACTGCGCCATGCAGGGCAGGCAGCAAGGCCTTGTATTGCTGGTGAGTGGCGGTCGGGGTGTGAGAAGGGTCAGTTGGGGAATGGGGGCTCTCTTTGCACCATTGCAAGGAGAGGCATCCACCAAAGCATGGCTTGCTCACTCTGCTCTGGATTCAGCTGCACTGAGGCACCACAGCCAAAGCCTGAGAGTGGATGTGCTTTTCTGGAGGTCTCTCCACTTCCTGGGCACTCTAACTTGGAGCCAAGGGCCTCGGGGCTGTGGACAATGCTGCTGGGCCAATCCTGCATGGATTTGCATGGCCCGGCCTCTGCACCAAGTCCAACCTTCCCCAATGCAATAGAGGAAGAACAGGGCGTCAGTAGAAGAGGGCGGTGGCGACATGAAGGGTGCTTTGGGGAATGCTGACTGGAGGCAGAAGGGGGCTGCTAGCTCAGAAAACTTCCACTGTGTAATTGTTGCCGGGCTGCCCCCTCCGCCTGTCCCCGCAACCTTCTTTAGACAGTGGCCAGGGGCGGGAGGCTTCTAACCACCATGCAAAGTTGCTGAGCTGCCCTCTGTCCCTGCTTCCCTGCAGTCTTTGGGAGACGCTGGCCTGGCGGGGAGGAAGGGCAGGCCAGCTGAATGCTTACTTGTGTGTAGGCAGGAGCAGGCAGTATTGTGGATGCACAAGGTGAAGGCAGGGCGACATGCGCAAAAGCAAAAATCAGCAAAAAGTAATGAAGGGGGAGGCAAAAACAAGATGGCAATGTGTGTGCCATGCTGGAAACTGTGCATACGCAGAAGAAGAAAAACCCTGGAAAATTTTCAAATAATATAATAATAAAATTTAAAATAAAAAAAACCAGATGGCAGTGCTCACTGACCAGCACTGACTAATCTGGTTCAGTGACATCATTTTGACATCACCAGCAGGTTACTACCAGTTTGGCTGAACCAGTCCGAACCAGGAGGACCCACCCCTGCTTAAGACCCACTTAGAGAGGGCTGTGAAGTGTTATACAAATCTAAGTGCTATTGCTATTTTCCTCCTAAATGACATCCAATTTATTTATTTATTAAATTTATTTATTAAATTTGTATGCCGGCCCTCTCCGTAGACTCCAAACTTGTTATTCAAGCTCTAATAAACTTAGTGCTAGTACCAATAGTTGTCTGCTAGGGATCTTGTACATGGGAAAGCAATAATAAATCTGTTAAGCAAACTCCTAAACTATATCACAAGTACATTGATTTGGATACATATCATATTTTGCCTAGTTTGTTTAGGGTTTAATTTTCACAAGTCATATAGTTTACAGAAAATATTTAGGATGGCCAAAACATTTCAACAAAAATAAGTGTTTCCTTTCCAGAATCTTTAAAGATATCCCAGTCCAGGACCGATTCAGCTACACTCCCCTCGCTTGCTTAAGGCTAGAGCCTCCTGCCAAGAGCAGAGGATAATTACTACAGAAACTAATGCTTCAGTGCAGACAGAATGCAATCATCCTTCTCTTTCCCACAATGACTCATTTTATGTTCAGTTAATAGACCTTTAGAACAGACTACAGATTTTAAAACAACAAACCTCCCTCCTTGACATCTCTTATCCTTTAGAGGGACCTAACTGACAACAACTTAGAGGAAAGTGTAACTTCTTTCCAACTTACAAGAAGAAACCCATTTTAGACCTAAACCAAGACCCAAGAATTGGAGCAGTATATATTAAAAGGCAAGTTTTTCTCTTGTCCCTGATATTGATTTGGATTCTGATATACAATATAATTTGTTGGATAATGGTGAACAATCACTTCACCTAGTAGGAGGAAAGCTGCTAGCTCCTAGCTGCTAGTAGATTTTATTTCAATAAAAGAAAAGGTCAACAACCACCTAACCCTTCTAATCAATCTCCTACACATCAGAGGTGTACAGTTCTGGTCAGCACACCTCGAGAAGGATATAATGGAACTGCAAAAAAGGGCAACAAGAATGATGATCAAAGAAATGGAGCACCTCCCTTATGAAACCAGGTTGCAACGCCTTGGTCTCTTTAGCCTTGAAAGATGGAATTTAAGAGGTGACTTGATTGAAGTGTATAAATTCATGCATGGGATAGAGAAAAATTCTTTTCTGTATCACACAATACTAGGACGAGGGGGCACTCCCTAAGGCTCATAGGTAAGAAAGTGAGGACAAATAAAGGGAAATATTTCTTCATCCAGAGGGTGGTTGATTTATGGAATTCACTTCCAGAAGAGGTCGTGACAATTGTCAGCCTGGATAGCTTCAAGGTAGGATTAGACAGATTCATGGATGCCAAGTGTATTGGTGGCTATTGAAATGGATGTCCAAGTGTGCCGCCTCTATGTTGGTTGAGGCAGGCAAGATTCCCTTGGGTACCATTTGTTGGGGGTCAAAGGAAAGGGAGGGTCTTGCCTTATCTTTCTGCTCAAGATCCCCATGTACAATTGGTGGGCCACTGTGTGACACAGAATGCTAGACTTGATGGACTTTGGCCTGATTCAGCATGGCTCTTCTTATGTTCTTATGAGGTAGGAGTCTCATAATTTAACAACCGGTTTGCCCAGAATCGAAAATCTGAGCATGTGGGTACCATGCACATATGTGCTTTTTGTCAAAAAATGGTAATTCACTTGTGTGTACCATCCACACAATGGTAAAAAAATGCCAATTAGCTCATGCACTACATCCATGCAGTGTCAAAAAACACAGTGATATAGAACAGGATCATGCCTGGACAGGTAGGTGGGTCCATCCATAGGTCACCCCTACTGGTTCACCCGAACTGGTCAAAACCAGCTGAATCTCACCTGTGCTACACCTCCACTGTCACCTTCAGAATTAGAAGGGGTTGCTAATCATGAAATCACAAGTAAGGGGTAATCAAACACTCAGAAGCTGCTTATATATGATCCCCAAAAGAGAGAACCTTCAACTTCAAGAATTTCATTCGAAAGATAGAACACAGGCTAATGTGTTCCAGAGTGCCCAATACCAAAAAAGATCACTATGAGAATCTGAAATCCACCTCTTGTATCTCTTCAGACCGTCTTCTGTCTCATGTATCTCAGTGGTCGGTCAGGTCCACAGAGTTGGCCTTCTCCAGGTTCCGTCAGCCAGACAATGGTGGGACTTAGGGGTAACGCCTTCTCTATGGCGGCCCCAGCCCTTTGGAATCAACTCCCTCCAGAAATTTAGAAACATAGAAACATAGAATACTGATGGCAGAAAAAGACCTCATGGTCCATCTAGTCTGCCCTTATACTATTTCCTGTGTTTTATCTTAGGATGGATATATGTTTACCCCAGGCATGGTTAAATTCAGTTACTGTGGATTTACCAACCACGTCTGCTGGAAGTTTGTTCCAAGGATCTACTACTCTTTCAGTGAAATAATATTTTCTCACGTTGCTTTTGATCTTTCCCCCAACTAACTTCAGATTGTGCCCCCTGGTTCTTGTGTTCACTTTCCTATTAAAAACACTTCCCTCCTGAACCTTATTTACCCCTTTAACATATTTAAATGTTTCGATCATGTCCCCCCTTTTCCTTCTGTCCTCCAGACTATACAGATTGAGTTCATTAAGTCTTTCCTGATACGTTTTATGCTTAAGACCTTCCACCATTCTTGTAGCCCGTCTTTGGACCTGTTCAATTTTGTCAATATGTTTTTGTAGGTGAGGTCTCCAGAACTGAACACAGTATTCTAAATGTGGTCTCACCAGCGCTCTATATAAGGGGATCTCTCTGCCTTCCACAAGGCCTTAAAAACTCATCTTTGCCACAGGCTCGGGGCCACAAAGTTTAACATCTAACCCCAGCTAATAAATGAATTTATATATATATGACAGAATGAATGTGGATGGTTTTAAGTAATTCGGGCTTTAGAAATGTATTTTAACTTTAGATTTCTACATGTTTTTGTATCCATTTTGTTATTAGCTGCCCTGAGTCTGAGGAAAAGGGTGGCATAGAAATCTAATAAATAAATAAATAATAAATACAGAGGACTAGCATGAGAACAAACCCATCCTAATTTGTTGGGATGTGGCTAGGTGGTTGTCAAAATGTAGAGGAATTATCCTGTCCAGGTGCTGCCAGTTGTGTCACAAGACAGTGTTTGAAAAGATTTGTAAGATGTTAATTTTATACATTTCCAGCAGGTTCTGATTGCTTACCATGTTGATTTCTCATCAGTATTTTGCCTGCTTTTTACATACTCTCATACTGAATCATTGCCTTGAGGCCTTCTTAGTCATATACTGCTGAAATGTGGACACCACCTTTTATTGTTATGATTAGAAAAAGAAAAGAAAAAGCAAGTGATGATTGAAGTCATATACAAGATAGGTTTATACAATTGTGAATGGCATGGGCAAAGCAGGAAAAAAAACTTCCCTTCTAAACTTTTAGACATTCAATAAGAATGATTGGCTGTAGAAAAATGTAGACAGGACTTCTTTGTACAATGCATAATTCATTAATGGAATCGAGTGCCATTCAGTCAAATGTCTTGTTAAAAGGATTGGAGATATTACAGAAAATGGGACAAACTACCTGGTATTTTAAAGATGTAACTAGCAGTTGCATCTTATTATTTCTTTTTCATTTTTTAATGAAAGGACATGGGATTTAATCAGGATTAGGATGCTATCTTGTGGCTGTTGATCTGGACGCTCTAAACTTTTGTTTCTCTATAGCAGTGTTTCCCAACCAGTGTGCAGTGGCACACTAATGTGCCGTGAAACATGGCCAGGTGTGCTGCGAAGAAGGAAGCTCAGCTTCTGGTCTCACAACTTTTTGCTGAGAGTGCGAAGAGCAAAAAGTTGTGAGACCGGAAGCTGGGCTTCCTTCTTTGCACCTTCCAAGTTTTCTGGCAGCTGCAATGCCCTGCCTGGCTGGAGCTTCCCTGGCGGCTGCAGCAGGTGAGCTTTGGGGCCCGGTGGGAGGGCAGTGGCAGCGGGAGGGTGGCAGCACCAGGCAGTAGCCCCTGGGCAGCAGCAGGGTGGTCGGCTGTGAGCCAGAACTCCAGGACAGAGGCATCGACGATGGCGGCTGGACATGTTGCTGTACGCTGTACATGCTGGCATTGCGCGGCTGGCACTTGCCAGCTGCCGCCATCGGTGCCTCCATTCTGGAGCTCTGCCTCACAGCTGACCACCCTGCCGCCGCCCCACGGCTACTGCCCAATGCCGCTGCTGCAGCGTGGTGTACAAGAAAGTGAGAAAGAAAGAAAGAAAGAGAGAGATAGCAAGAGAGATAAAGAGATAGCAAGAGAGGGAGAGAGAGAAAGAGAGAGGGAGAGAGGGGGGAGAGAAAGAGAGAGAGAGAAAGAAAGAGAGAGATAGCAAGAGAGAGAAAGAAATAGCAAGAGAGAGAGAGGGGGGGGAGAGAGAGGGGGGAGTGAGAAAGAGAAAGAAAGCAAAAGGGAGAGAGAGAGAGAGAGAGAGAGAAAGAGAGAGATAGCAAAAAAGATAAAGAGAGAGGGAGAGAGGGGGGAGAAAGAGAGAGAAAGAGCGCAAAAGAGAGAGGAAGGAAGGGAGAAGCAAAGAGGGATGGAGAGAGAGAGGGAAAGAAAGAGGAAGGAAGGAAGAGAGAAAGAGGGAGAGAGAGAGAAATAGAGCGAAAGGGAGGAAGAGAGATATTTTTTTTGTCCGAACTTTTTTTAGCCGCACCCCCCCCCCCCCCCGCTCAATGTTCCCCAGGATTTTGTAAATGTGAATAATGTGCCGCGGCTCAAAAAAGTTTGGGAAACACTGCTTTATAGTGTATAGTTCTGATTCTACTGGTGTCACGTCAGTGGTGGGTTGTTGCCAGTTTGGATCAGTTTGCCTGATCCGGTGGCGGAAATTTGCCCCTGTTCACCAAAACCGATAGTGATGGCCAGCTGGCCATGTCCCCCAACTGGTTCTCCAGTCATGCAGAGAATCATTTTCCTTGTGTACTTCCAGTGTAATGCTAACCGGTAGGGAAGGTAAGTGGAACCGATCACTGAATCATGTGTAGGGATAGTATATTTTAATGCATTGAAGAAAATATATTTGCATACTAATTTGCATATAATTTAATTATAGATTTGCTTTTGCACCCCCCCTTTTAGTTTACTTAGTTCCCCAAACAGCAGCTTATATTTGGATGGGTTTTATTAGTTATTGCTTTCAGCCATGTAATGCGCTTTTTTAAGACAAAAAGGGAAATCTATTCCATTTGCTGAGCAAATAATGTGTACAACACCCTAAAGCTGAATATGAAACCCAAACCACCAGGCTAGAAAAGTGAAAGATAAAAAGACCAAATAGTGACATAAGACAGATGATGTGTTAAAGCACTATACAAATGACTTCAAATAAAGTAAAACAAAAAAAAAGTCCTTTTCCCTTTATTCTTGCTGCACTTTATTTATGCATATTTCTTATTAGAGTGGATCTTTTAAAAATCTTTTAGTGCAATTGGATTGTTCAGCAAATATGCCCAGATGTCTTTCCATTATTTTCTCTACTTTGTTTACCTACCAACTATATACCCAACAAATGTAATTACTTGAAGATGAGGCTGTTTGAATAAAGCAAAGCTGGTACCTAACAGGATAGCTGAAAAAGTACAAGAAAAAGATAGGGACAATGCAAAATTAGGAGAAGGAAATCATCACTGATTTTGGACAGCTTTTGTCACATCTGAGTTTCCTTTAAGATTTCCCATTTAAATAAGACAACAGTAAAATATGCTGTATATATATATATTAATTTAACTGCTGGTTTTAAAAGAAGTTGCTTATATCTGAAAAGCAGGTGTATATGAATTATATTGATCATTGGTGTATTTGCCTCTTTCTGTGCTTCCACATTGTTTTCGGTGTTTGAGTTCACAGATCGCACTAAGTCCTAATGATATACTAGGTTATGATACAGTGGGGTATATAAACCAGATTTATTTTTTTGGAGTAGCATGTTTTATGTCAGTCCCTCTGCTGTGATTTGTAAACCTTTGTTAAAGATGAGTACAGTGGTACCTCGTCATACGAACCCCTCGTCATACGAACTTTTTGAGATACAAACCCGGGATCCGGAATTTTTTTGCCTCTTCTTACAAACATTTTTCACCTTACGAACCTGCCGCCACCACTGGGATGCCCCGCCTCCAGACTTCCGTTGCAAGCGAAGCACACATTTTTGCAACCCTGGGATTCCCCTGAGGCTCCCCTCCATGGGAAACCCCACCTCCGGACTTCCGTGTTTTTGCGATGCTGTAGGGAAATCCCAGGAAGGGAATCCCAGGATCGCAAAAACAGGCGCTCTGCTGGCAACAGAAGTCCAGAGGTGGGGTTTCCCAGCTAGGAAAGCCTCAGCGAAATCGCAGCATCACAAAAACACGGAAGTCCTCGAAACCCCACCTCTGGACTTCAGTGTTTTTGTGATGCTGCCATTTCGCTGAGGCTTCCCTCACTGGGAAACCCCACCTCCGGATTTCCGTTTCCAGTGGAGTGCCCGTTTTTGTGATCCTGGGATTCCCTTCCTGAGATTTCCCTACAGCATCACAAAAACGCGGAAGTCTGGATGTGGGGTTTCCCATGGAGAGGAGCTGCAGGGGAATCCCACCAGTGCAAAAATGGGCGCTTTGGCTTGAAAAAGGGGTAAATTTTGGGTTTGCATGCATTAATCGGTTTTCCATTGATTCCTACGGGAAACATTGTTTCATCTTATGAACTTTTCACCTTACGAACCTCGTCCCGGAACCAATTAAGTTCGTAAGACAAGATATCACTGTATATTCGGCAAACATAATCAATGTAACTTGGCTTTGCCACTAAAGCAGAAAATTTGTAGCTCAGGGTTGAAATGAGAGGTCCTTGATTCTCTCTAAACTTGATTGTTTTGCTGCAGATGTCTCATTATAACTAGGTAAAACATCAGTGCTAGTGAGGACTGATGATGTTACCTAGTTTGGGTAATGAGATGTTCTTCAAGAAAAATAACCAAGCTCAAGGGAGCATCAAGGAGCTCTGAGTTGGTTTCAGTTTAGCATGTGAATATAGTCAATTGTGATGTATTTAGTAAACCAGGGTTTATCAGAACATGCAAACCAGATTGCAAGTAAGCTCTTGCCATCTGTAAGAAAGTCATGCACACAGCTAGAGGGGTGGATAATAAACTTAGCTTGTAGCAAAATCACCTTTCCTTAGATGGGCTTGCTTCCTGATACCCAATCCCAATCCATTGTTGCTTTGATCCAGACTAAAATTACTGAGCCAACTTGGGATACAGGAAGGCTCTATTATTTCTACTGCTATGGTGGTGGTGATGGAAAGGCAATGCAGAATGTATTTGTAACTGTAGATGGACCTCAGCTTTATTTTAAGAGATCCTCACCAAGGTTTGTTTGGGAGCTTCAGCATCTTGGACCAGCAAGGCTTTTCTGGACACGTGACAGATCCAGTCATTTGTGCCTAAAAGGATCACTTTCTGACAAGATAAATAACAGACATAAAGGACCCAATCCTTAAAGTATAGACCAGTGGTGGCGAACCTATGGCACGGGGTGCCACAGGTGGTATGCGGAGCCATACAATTTATGCATGGTATGTTTGTGTGTATGTTTGGTTTTTTAATAAGGGTTTTTAGTTATTTTAAATATTAGATTTGTCATATGCTGTTTTATTATTGTTGTTAGCTGCCCCGAGTCTATGGAGAGGGGCGGCATACAAATCAAATAAATAAATAAATAGATAGATAGATAGATAGATAGATAGATAGATAGATAGATAGAAAATAAAATAAAATAAAATAAAATAAAATAAAATAAAATAAAATAAAATAAAATAAAATAAAATAAAATAAAATAAAATAAAATAAAATAAAATAAAATAAAATAAAATAAAATAAAATAAAATAAAATAAAATAAAATAAAATAAAATAAAATAAAATAAAATAAAAAAATAAAAAATAAAAAATAAAATATAAAAACAAAACAAAACAAAACAAAACAAAACAAAACAAAACAAAACAAAACAAAACAAAACAAAACAAAACAAAACAAAACAAAACAAAACAAAACAAAACAAAACAAAACAAAACAAAACAAAACAAAACAAAACAAAACAAAACAAAACAAAACAAAACAAAACAAAACAAAACAAAACAAAACAAAACAAAACAAAACAAAACAAAACAAAACAAAACAAAACAAAACAAAACAAAACAAAACAAAACAAAACAAATAATAAAATAAAAATCTGCTGGCACACGAGCCATTGCCCTAGCTCAGCTCCAAGTGCATGTGTATGCCAGCCATCTGATTTTTGCATCATACAGAGGTTCTGGGAGGGCATTTTCGGCTTCCAAATAGCCTCCAGGGGGATAGGGGAGGGCATTTTTACCCTCCCCGCAGCTCCAGGGAAGCCTTTGGAGCCTGGGGAGGGTGAAACATGAGCCTACTGGGCCCACCAGAAGTTGTGAAATAGGCCATTTCCAACCTCCAGAGGACCTCTGGGGGGTGGGGGAAGCTGTTTTCACCCTCCCCAGGCATTGTATTATGAATTTGGGCACTCACGCATGCACAATAGCTCGCACTCACACTCTTTTTTTCACCCCAGGAGAAAAAGGTTCGCCCTCACTGGTATAGACAATTCAGTTTCAAAAGAGAAGTGGTTGTTTCCATTTGAGAAAAACAGGGTCCCCAATTTTAAGATACCACACAGGGGGACAAAGGACAGGGAGAACTGGGTTCTTTATGCTTTGTTTGTAGGTCCCTACAAACCTATAATCTGATTAAAGGACTTGGTGGCTCTGACTACAAGCAAACAGTGCTCTTTTGTGCTCAGTTTGAAGCTCTATCATAGTCAAGGGAACTCTTTTAAACTACATTTTGACCTGTTCACACAGTGCTTTGGCAAAAGAGAACATGTGTATTGGGTTAGCATGGCTAGTCAAAATGTTTACTAGAACTATTTAATAGAAAAATCAATAGCTAGCACTTCTCAGCTGGTTTCTTTGACACAGAAGAGGGAATGAGAAGAAAGGCTTTTTGGCATGGAAAGAAAAAGAAAGAAAAAAGTGGGGAGGGGGAATTTGGATCTCATCCAACTTTGAAAGGGGAATGGAAGAGAATAAAGGATGAGGCATGGATATATTCTCTGCTTTCAGGAAGTTGCCGAGAGTTCGATGGTTGTCACAGGAATAGTGCACCCCTCTAAAGCAGTTGTGACTGAGGCCTTGTTTAGTGGTATATTCTTAGGTCTTGAACTTGATTTATGGCTGTCAGCTTCTACCTCACTGTGTTCTGACAAGCTCTGCAGCTAGCAGCATGGACTTGTTCAAGCTTGAAGTGACATTTCTGAGCAGCCTCGATTTTCCCACCCCCTCCTCAATGAAGAAACTACTTCAGACTCGGACTGGTTCTTCCACTGGATTGAAAAAAAAACCTTTATCCTGGATTATCATGGCAACAAAGAATTGTTGTCTCTTACTTCAGAGGGATTAGGGAGGAAGAGTTAATTTTCTAAAGAGAATTTACTCATATGCTAGTAAAAATTTACCAACATCATATTACATTAAGTTAGCCTGCTGCAGTTCTGGATTTAAGATATATTCATCATTAATGTTATGATTTATACCAGGGTTTCTTAAACCATGGGCTATGACTCTTTCACTCTGTGTGTGAAATTTGAAGATGGTTTCAATTATAAGGTGCTTGTATATGCAAAACATAGCCAAACATAGAGACTTTGAGTTTGTAGCCTTCTACCTTCTATTCATGCCGTCCAAGGTGAATATCCTTTATCCTAGAAAAATCCATAAAACCAGCCTCACTCCTCATGCTCCCAGGCACCCCGTTGTCTATTAATGTCAATTTCTGAGGTAAGTCAGGTCAAAAAACATATTCTAAAAATGTTACTTTTTGTGGTGGTTTAACAGAAACTCAAAAGCCTATCACAAACCTTCACTATATAGAGTGCTGGTGAGACCACGTTTGGAATACTGTGTTCAGTTCTGGAGACCTCACATACAAAAAGATATTGACAAAATTGAATGGGTCCAAAGACGGGCTACAAGAATGGTGGAAGGTCTTAAGCATAAAACGTATCAGGAAAGACTTAATGAACTCAATCTGTATTGAGTTCAGGCAGGGGGTTGGACTCGATGACCTAACGGTCCCTTTCAACTCTATTAATAAATAAATAAATAAATAAATGTATAGTCTGGAGGACAGAAGGAAAAGGGGGGACATGATCGAAACATTTAAATATGTCAAAGGGTTAAATAAGGTCCAGGAGGGAAGTGTTTTTAATAGGAAAGTGAACACAAGAACAAGGGGACACAATCTGAAGTTAGTTGGGGGAAAGATCAAAAGCAACATGAGAAAATATTATTTTACTGAAAGAGTAGTAGATCCTTGGAACAAACTTCCAGCAGACGTGGTAGATAAATCCACAGTAACTGAATTTAGACATGCCTGGGATAAACATATATCCATCCTAAGATAAAATACAGAAAATAGTATAAGGGCAGACTAGTTGGACCATGAGGTCTTTTTCTGCCATCAGACTTCTATGTTTCTATGTTTCACCGCCTCTTTTTAAGGACAGCAATGTCAAGGTGGGGGTGCCCCGAGTCTAATAAATTATTATTATTATTATTATTATTATTATTATTATTATTATTATTATTATTCTCTCTTATTCATACTTTCTACATTCCCAGGACAAGCGATCATTTCACCTCTCTGAGCTTTTAAGGCCAGAGCTGCAATTGTGTCAGGCTACAGGAACACTTTACCTGGATGCAGAGCTAAGCAAGGATTTCCACCAGCCAAAGTCCAAGGCAGCATGGGGGGGGGGGGGACTGTTTAAAGTGGGGTTGCTGTTGCTGGCAGACTGGAGGAGCAATGAGAGGTTGCTTGGCTCATTGACATGCTCTAGAAACCATTGACTGATAGGACCCAAGAAACAAACCTTTTTACACATCTGCTGTCTGGAACAGCATTTTCACCCTCCATGATTCATAACTCCCTTTATCTTGATCAATCAAAAGGGCCCTTAAAACCTAGTTGTCCCCCTTGTGGGTTAGGGTAGATCAGTGTTTTTCAGACTTAGTAACTTTAAGATATCTGGACTTTAAGATATGTGGCCAGCCAAAATTCTCAAACTTGATGTTCATCCATACCATTTATACCAGAGTTGCCAAGTTTGAAAAACACGGTACTGTATGTTTGAAATACGAGGGTTACCCAGAAAGGAATACACCACATTTTTTTCTCAGCCTATAGTAATGATAGGAATGCAAAACTTTAGATATACATTATTTGAATTGTTAGGAGTGCGTGTGTAAATGTTGCATTTTTTCAGACAGATGGCGTAGCTTCAGCAGTGTTTCAAAGTGGCATCTGTACGTGATGTATGCTACAAGCAGTGTGTCATCATTGAATTTCTCACTGTGGAGAAATAAACTGTTGAGAACATTCACAAATGTTTGTGTACAGTTTATGGAGAATCTGCAGTTGGCAGAAGTACGGTTAGTCATTGGGCACAGAGGGTGAGGCCACTAAGGGTGATTCACACAGTGCAGAAATGGCTTCGTGACCAGAACAAGGAGTGGTACCGATAGGGCATACATGCCCTTGTGTCTTGCTGGAGGAAGGCCATAGAACGGGATGGAGATTATGTGGAAAAATAAAGAGTGTAGAAGAAATATAATTCTTTCTTGTATGTAGGTTTCATTGTGTTTAATAAATAATTGTTGAAGACAAAAAATGTGATGCATTACTTTCTGGGCAACCCTCGTACAATGTTTTTATTTCTTTCAAGCATCCATTATTTTTTCACTGTTGTTTTAATATTGTTCACTGCCCAAAACAGGTATCTTCCCAAATCTGATAAATAGATAACTTACTAAGTGATTTACTTCCTTCATTCAAGCATGAAAATGGGTATGTGTTTTCATTCTGGTATCGTGGGATATCAAATATCTACGAGTCTCTGTAGAGGGGCGGCATACAAATTTAATAAATTATTATTATTATTATTATTATTATTATTATTATTATTATTAAAGCAGCGGTGTCAAACTCAAGTCATCATGGCAGTGTCATGTGATGTATCAGGACTTTTGCTAAATTGGGCATAGCCATGGCCAGCGTGTGATGCATCTGGCCCAGGGGCTGCGAGTTTGCACTTTCTGTCTCAGATCAAGGATCTCCAACATCTTTTCCCAACTTCCCAAATGAAGTTAACTGAGGAAGGGGTGAATCCAACTAGTACAGTTTGGTTTTCATTGGTGTCCCTTGCTGATTTTTCTCCTAAATCTGAAAGAATCCAATGATCTTTGCGATTGCATCAGTAGCAATTGCGTTCTCTTTGCAGATGAAGTCAAACTATTTAATACCACCAACAATACTGCTACCCTTCAAAAAGACCTTGACCACATAGCAGAATGGTCTAAAACCTGGCAACTTCAAATCTCCACCACTAAATGCTCTGTCTTACACATTGGTAAAAAGAATCAGAATACTAAATATAAATTTAACTTATTGATAACCCTCAATCTGTCAAAGATCTTGGAGTACTCATATCCAATGACCGAAGTCCTAGAGCCCACCGCAATGACATTGCCAAAAAGGCTTTAAGAGTTGTTAACCTAATCCTTCGCAGCTTCTTCTCTGGTAATTTTGAACTGCTAACAAGAGCTTACAAAACATTTGTCAGAACAATCCTAGAATACAGCTCACCTGTATGGAACCCACATTGCATATCTGACATCAACACAATTGAGAGAGTCCAGAAATATTTCACAATCAGAATCATTCACTCCTCTTCTCACAACAAAATACCTTATTCCGCTAAACTTGAAATTCTTGGTTTAGACAACTTGGTTGTCTCCGTTTTGACTTAATTATAGTTCATAAAATCATATACCAAATTGTCCTACCTGTTAACAACTACTTCACCTTCAACCACAACAAAACACAAGCATGAAATTGATTTAAACTAAATGTCAACCGCTCCAAACTTGATTGCAAAAAATACGACTTCAGCAACAGAGTAATCAACGCCTGGAATGCACTACCTGACTCTGTGGTTTCTACTCCTAACCCCAAAACTTTTAACCTTAGATTATCTACAATTGACCTCTCCCCCTTTCTAAGAGGTCTGTAAGGGGCGTGCATAAGTGCACCATTGTGCCTACCGTCCCTGTCCTATTGTCTTCTTTTGTTACTTTTTATCATTACTTATCTAATGTTTTATTTGTACATATTACCACCCTATAATTGTTTGACAAATAAATAAATAAATAAATAAATAAATAAATAAAATAAATTACAAAAAGTTCTGTTTTTCTAACTCCATATGCATCTGGATTTTTGCAGCTCAAGGATAAAATCCATTTGTTGAGAATGGCTTAGGAACCAGCCCAATTTGTCATGTAGATTGTAAGCTGTTGATAGAGATGCTCCTGGTTGGTTCCAGGTTCCAGGTAGTGATTTAATGCCAATTTCTTTCTTTTTTTCTTTTTCTTCTTGAAGCTGCTGTAGCAAACAGCCAAAGGAAAAGGAATAGTTAGCTAGGTGTTGGTAAAAGACAGTAGAAGGGCAAACCCTAAATCTTACTGTTTGTGTCACTCCCTTAGTCTGTTTGGTGATGAGAATGGAAAGACAGGTTTTCCAGATCATAATCCTCCAACAAGATAAGACTAATAGCTATTAATCTGAAATGAATCCTACTCAGGCTTTGGCAAGCACACTTGAAGGCAGGGTGGCATATCTTTTAAAAGTCATGTCTGAATGGTGCTTTTTCCACCACAATGGTATTCATGTTTTATTTCTGTTAATAAGCCATGTCCCTGAATCCATAGAATAATGCCAACAATAATGCCACATAAGTCCCAGAGACAGGTCAGGTCTCACAGAATTGGCCTTCTCCAGGTCCCGTCAACTAAACAGTGTAGTTTGGCAGGGCCTAGGGCAGTGATGACGAACCTTTTTTCCCTCGAGTGCCGAAAGAACATGCGCACATGCTGTCGTGCCTGTGTGAGTGCCCATACCCATAATCAAAAGGGCAAAAACACCTTCGCCCACCCCTTGGAGACCCACTGCAGGGCTGAAATGGCCTGTTTCCCAACTTCTGGTGGGCCTAGTAGGCTCGTGTTTCACCCTCCCCAGGCTCCAAAGGCTTCCCTGGAGCTGGGGGAGGGTAAAAACACCCCCCTGAGCCTCTGTGTGAGCCAAAAATCAGCTGGCCCACATACACATGTATGTCGGAGCTGAGCTAGGGCACCCATGCCATACGTTCGCCATCGCTGGCCTAGGGGAAGAGCCTGCTTTGTGGGGGCTCTGGCCCTCTGGAATCAGTTCCCCCCAGAGATTCGCACTCTCTCCACCCTCCTCGCCTTTTGCAAGAATCTAAAGACTCATTTGTTCCATCAGGCTTGGGGCTACTAATTAGTTGCCCCCTGGCCGAGAAACGAAATGTATGTTGCTGTGTGAATGGGAGTGATCAATTTCTAATAAGTTTGAATTTTAGATTAGTTAATTTTATAGTTAATTGGATTAAAGATGTTTTCAATGTTTTTTATATGTTGTAAGCCACCTCGAGTCCTCTGAGAGGGGTAGCATGTAAATCCAATAAATAAATAATAAATAAATAAGTAAATAAAACTTCTTAATAAGTTGACTTCTTAAAGTACAGAACAATTTTATTCCCTTTTATTGTTTTATTGTTTTAGAACAGGGCTGTCAAACTCACAATCCACGAACCAGATGCATTATCTGTTGGCTATGCCCATGCCTGGTTTAATGAAGGGGGGGGGGAGTTGTGATAGGTCACGTGACACCACCATGATGATGCAAGTTTGACACCCCTGTTTTAGAGGGTCCACAGTGTTACATAGTTTTCTTATTTTGCCTGTTTCCTTTTTTCTAGATCTTACTTATGGTCAGGTGTGTCTGCGGGATGCAATCATAAATGTTAAGATGCAGTACAATAGTGTGATCAAATTCCATCCATTTTCCATCTGTGTTGTAGTATCATGGCTGCCATGTTAACTTTTTTTAACCATACCTGGAGGATACTCCAGTCTGTTCTTGTGCACAAATCAAATGATTTTGGAGTGATAGACCAGCTTTTGTGGACAGGTCCAGTACAATATGGCTTCTGTTTGATTAAACAAGCAAATTCTTTTTAGTAAGTTTATCTTGCTTATTACTTTTATTTGATTAGAGATGAGAGATTTGGCAAGGAGCAAGATGTATCATGTACAGTTGTTGCCTTCATATTCTCCCCATTTATGAACCATTTTAAGATTATAGTTAATCATTATTATCATTGTCTTAGACACATATATATTAAGGTAGCATTTTGATAATTATTAAGCATTTGGATAAAGCTTGAACTGATGCTAAATTAGTAGCATTTTCTGAACAAAATATATTACTACTGCTAACAATATCAACAATAAATAAATAAATCCAATCTAATCCCTTACAGAAGTTCATTCGGGCCCATTTCTGCCCCTTTTCTGACTTTAAAAAAAATATTGCAACCATTTCTTTAGTGGAATGTAATTTGGAAATTTGACCATGGGAAAGAATATCAGTGTATTGTACAACGATATATCAAGTGCTGAGTGGAAGCTCAGTTTTAATCCTTCTGACTCATTGCTCCATCAATGCTAAACAACTTCACTGTAGAAGTGCTCTAACTCAGTAGTTCAAGAGCTACCATTTTCAAAAGAAGATCACAGGTTTAGTCTTAGGCTACAGCTGTCTTCAATTCCTGAAAAGGTGATGTTAGTATAGAGAAAAGTTAGAAGAATCAGTAAGTGGCAGCCTGCCGTGTTTCTCAGGAAACATTCAAAGCTTTCTTGCTTTGGTTCTGGTGATTTAACATTTCTATACAATTCATACATTGCCATATGGGTTCGGCAAAATTTTTATTCTGGGACACTTCCACTGACTTACAAGAATGGTAATGATGTTTCTGACTTTAATTTTGCAGATGTTCCATTAACCTATTCTAATGTGTGGAAATTTGCCACAGTGGTAGATTGGCAAGTTGTATAAAAATGTGACATCTGCTTTATAAAAGTGACATCACTGAAAAAAGAAGCAACTTTTTAAAAGGCCATATTTTGGTACACCCTTCTCTTGTAAAACCAAGATTGTCCTCTCCCAGTTAGTTCTAATCATCCAATTTTGTCAGGCAGGATGGGTATGTGGTCCCATCAGCAGAAGAGTGTCAGCTAGGTGGGAATCAGAAGATGTGCCTTCTCTGTGGTAGTCCCTGGCTTCTGGAATATTCTTCTTTCAGGGATCCAGATGATCCCAATGCTGTTAGCCTTTTATTTTAATAACTTTAATTGTTTTTATGTTTTATGATATATGTCATTCAGAGTCACTTGTTGAGATGAGCAGCTATAGAAATCAGTCAATCAAAGAAACAAATAAGGTTATTATAAATTGCAACAAGCTTGCATTTTAATAACAAGTGCTTTCAAGTACTTGGAGCTTGGCTATTTCAGTGGTTTATTTTTGAATAGGGAGTAGTTGAGCCACATAAAGAATGAGGCTGACCAATTTTGGAAATAGGTGCTGCATACAGAATATAAAGTTTCATTTATTCATTTGTTAATTAATTAATTGATTGATTGATTGATTGATTCATATTATATCCTGCCCATTTAACTAAAGGCAGCTTACACTTTCTGCAAAAGGGTTTTTTTTTTAATTAAAAAACCTACTTTCAAATAGATTTTCAAGTATATAATTAGGTACTAAAATTTGTTTTTGTTTTAAAAACAATCCTAGACACAAAAATGCAGAAATAGGATGGAATATATATGTGAACACATACACGGAAATAGGGCACAGACCTGAATTAGACTGACATGCCTTCTTCTTTGTTATTGACTCATATAAACTGAACCGAATCAATCGATTTTAGCATAGTAGTTACAGTGTCAGACTAGAGGCTCAGATTCAAGTCCACAGTCAGCATTTAACTTCACAGTGTAAAGGCTAAATAGTATCTCTAAGAAGAACCTACCTCACAAGATGGTTGTTGTATAGATAATGTTGCAGGAACCAATACATATGTATCTTCAGCTCCTGGAGGAAATGCATGAAATTAAAAAAAGGAACAGCGACGACAGTAGTATAAAAAGCTTTAAATTCTTTGATGCAACAATATCTTCCTCTCTCATTTCTGTAGTCCTGCCAATGACTCTTTAATTACTCAGGGTATCTCTGAAGTCCCATTGGATATAGCAGATACAACACAAATATGTTGACTGATAATCAGGAAGGAAAGAAGGAAGGAAGGAAGGAAGGAAGGAAGGACTTTTTCATGGCATGTTTCGTTAGAGTTAATTTGATTTAAATTTGTGTGTAGATATTTTGAAGTACAAAATCTTAGAAATTCACTGAAACAGAATACAACTAAATGGTACTAAATACTATAAAAATCCATTGATTGATTATCCAACGTATAGGTCACCCAGTTCCATAAATAATTCTAAGTGGCTTCATAAATTTTCTGCAGACCCCCTCTTACTACAGCTGCTCAAAATCAATGCCATTGTTTCTCACCCTTTGAAAAAAGGAAACATGAAAAAACGTTGCATAAATCCTAAAAAAACTAAAATGTCCCAATACCCCACATTTGCAGAAAGACAGAGATTGATCTATTGGCAACCTCAACCACATGATCACACCCTGGCCTTTTTTATACACATGTTGCAAGTGTGAAGACCTGATTTTAATTGTGAGGTTGTGCCTGACATCTTGAATTTATTCATTTGGTTTTGACCTGTGTTGATACTGCTTTCCATCATCCCTCTTGGCCTTTATCCTCCCCAAAATGTTACGTGTATCCCTGGCCTCTAAGAAGTTGCCTTCCCTCAATTTAGTGTAATATGACATAATAATACTTTTAATTTTCTAAATGAAAGGTGGCACATCCGTGAAAAGCACAGTGTACTGCAAAACATCTCCTTGCTATTGTGCTATTCCATCCAGCTTTCAGAAAACACAGAGAAATGTATGTTGTTTCCTCCTTTCCTTTACCCCGTTCTGCCTTGCCTCTTAAAAACTCTGTCAAATTGAGCTTACTGATTCAAAGCATAGTGTCTCAATGGGGAATTCAAGCTGAAATTCCCTGAGATTTTATTAAATATGCTAACTACTTGGCTTACTGGATTTTGCTAGCAGCACAAAATGTCGAGCTTGCATAAAGTGCAGAGATCTCCACTGAGTTTTCTGCCTAGGGCAGGACAGTCTGCACAAGAGAAACATGGAAAGTCCTGTGTTTTGTGGCCCCGGGCCACAATTGTTGGAGCAAGATCAACCATTCCCTCCAATAAATCACACATCTTGCTATGGCAGCAACTTATCCCATTTGGCAGCCTTGATTCTATCACCACTGTACCAATGGGGTGAAATGCTCTAAAGCAGAGGTCCCCAAACTTTGCAACTTTAAGACTTGTGGACTTCAACTCTGGGAGTTGAAGTCTACAAATCTTAAAGTTGCTAAGTTTGAAGACTTCTGCTCTAAAGAATGTGTTTCATGCTGACAGTCTCATTGTAACATGATATTAGTGAAAAAAGCACACAACAGATACAAACTTAAAGTAAACTGCTCTTAAACTCGACTGCAGGAAATACGACTAGTTGGAATAGTTTATCTATCTATCTATCTATCTATCTATCTATCTATCTATCTATCTATCTATCTATCTATTTATTTATTTATTTATTTATTTATTTAATTGGATTTGTATGCTGTCCCTCTCCGAGGACTTGGGGCAGCTCACAGCCTATATAAAAACAGAACAACAATGTAAATCCAATTAATGCTACAATTTAAAAACAATTAAAAGAAAAACTTATCAACCAAAACATTCAGCAATGATACTTAAGGCATTTAGTGGTCAGGGGGAAGATCTAAAAGTCCCAAGCCTGGTGGCAAAGATGAGTTTTTAAGCTCTTTCGGAAGGCGAGGAAGGTGGGGGCAGTGCAAATCTCTGGGGGGAGTTGATTCCAGAGGGCCGGGGCTCCCACAGAGGAGGCTCTTCCCCTAGGTCCCACCAGCCGACATTGTTTGATCGACGGGACCCTAAGGAGGCCAACTCTGTGGGACCTCACTGGTCTCTGGGATTTGTGCGGCAGAAGGTGGTCTCGGAGATAATCTGGTCCTGTGCCATGTTGGGCTTCATAGGTCATAACCAATACCTCGAATTGTGCCCGGAAACTGATCGGTAGCCAATGCAGTCCGCGGAGTGATGGTGAGATGTGGGCATTTTTTGGAAGGCCCAAGACTGCTCCCCGGGTGCATTTTGGACAAGTTGAAGTTTCCGAACACTCTTCAAAGGTAGCCCCATGTAGAGAGCATGGAACTCACTCCCAGACTCTGTAGTATCATAGCCCAACCCCAAAAACTTTACCCTTAGGTTATCTACTGTTGACCTCTCCCGATTCCTAAGCGGTCAGTAAAGGGTGTGCATGAGTGCACCAGAGTGCCCTCCATCCTCTGTCCTAATGCTTCTCTTTTACTAGTATCGTGTGTATAAATATTATATCTTTGTATACCACCAATATGTACATGACAAAACAAACAAACAAACAAACAAACAAACAAACAAACAAACGAATGAATATAGGAGCTAAGGTGCAGAATGGACACAAAAAAATATTCAGGTACTAAGTTACACTCAGCAATAGAAGACTTTGAGGTAGTCATTCTGTCAGCCAAACATATCTGACATGGATCAATGAGAATTTGAAGAGAACATTATGAGTCTACATTCCCCCCAGATGACCAATAGGAGAATACAAAAGGCTATTCAGTCCCCACTCTTAATTACTACAGGTCCCGGAATAACCCCCTCTCCTTTTTTCCATTCTATGCAAAAAGGAAATAAAATAAATTGCTGCCACCTCCATATTGCTATGAGGGAACTTAGGCAAATGTAGATAACTTTAAAAAGTAAACACTCAAATTGCCTTGCAATATCCTTCTGCTGCACTTAAAAGTCTCAAAAAATAAAATGGTGGTTTTGGAGATGGCATGAGAAGGGGAATCTAAATGGCATGGACACTAGTAACAGGGCACTGAGTTTCTATGGGAGGCAAGAAGAATTTTAAAAAATCTTGTCATTTAAAGACTTTCTTTAGTTCCATCAAACTACAAAGAGCTGGGGTGGCGCAGCAGGTAGAGTGCAGTACTGCAGGCCACCGAAGCTGACTGTAGATCTGTAGGTCAGCGGTTCAAATCACATCACCAGCTCAAGGTTGACTCAGCCTTCCATCCTTGTGAGGTGGGTAAAATGAGGATCTGGAATGTGGGGGCAATATGCTGGCTCTGTTAAAAAAAAGTGCTATTACTAACAGGTTGTAAGCCACCCTGAGTCTAAGGAGAAGGGCGGCATAAAAATTGAATGAATGAATACATAAATGAATGAATGAATGAATGAATGAATAAATAAATATTGTAGGAAGGAAAACGGTGTATTGAGATATGGGTAAGGGTGTTATAGTAGCCTGGTTATGAAGCAAAACATGTAAAATATATGTGGAAGCAACAGGTACTGATAATAATATTCCCACACCAGCTCTGAATTATTTTCTTGCACACAGACATTAACTCACCATAGTACCTCAAATCAGTATTTTCCAGGAATAATGTGGGCAAGGAAAAATGGTTTGTTTGAGGAGCTGCAAGCAGATATAGAATGTATGCCCACATCACCCAAGATGTAGCTCTTAGGCTTCAGGTGCTACACACTGCTTGTCCAGGATTATTTTCAAAGTGGCATAAACCTCTATAGCAGTGATGGCGAACCTTTTTCGGTTTGCATGTTAAAAAGAAGGCATGCCCACACCCATAATTCCATGACAACCCCCCCACCAAACATGCGTGCATGACACTTCCCCATTCCCGGCATGCAAATGGGAATTTTTCACTCTTCCCAGGCTTCAAGCTTTTCTCAGAGGCTGGGCAGGGTGAAAACAGCCTTTTCCAAGTTTGCCAACTTCTTCAAGTTGGGAAATGGGTCATTTCTGGCTTCCGGGACGAGGGGGAGGTCATTTTCACCTTCCCCAAGCTCGTAGAAAGGGTCTGGAGTTTGGGGAGAGCAAAAAGCAAGACTTCCCCCACCCCCGGAGGCTAAAAACAGGCTGTTTCTTGACTCCTAGTGGGCTCAGAAGGCCCAAAAATCAGCTGGCCAATGTGCACATGCATGTTGAACTTGAGCTTGTGTGCTCACTGATATGGTTTTGTATGTCACTTGTGCCACACGTCCCATAGGTTTGCCATCACGGCTCTACAGTAACTGTTGTTCTTATTGTTCCTCCATATCTGAATTAGAAATCACAGCGTTGGAAAGAGCTACTGAAGCTATTGAATGCAATCTTATGCTTCAGGACAGAAAAGTAAATTCAAATCACCCCAGCAGATGGCTGGGCAAAACTTTTGCTTGAACATGTTCTGCAAATGGCAGGGGGTGGGGAGATATCACTTCTCAGAAAAATGATTTCTACTGTCATACTGCTCTTGGTTTCTTAGAGCCAGGCTGTTTTTTAAAAAAAATTAAATGTTAGTCAGATTCTTCCTTCCTGTAACTTGAATATTGAATTTTACATAGAAGAACCACAGAACACTAGTCTGTGTGACATCTTTTCAGGTATGTGAAGAATGTTACCATGCTCCCACCCCATCCTCATCCTTTTGTTTCTCAAGGATAATATTTCTAATCCTCTCAATCTTTCTTCATAAAATTATTTTCTAATTTTCCGTTCACCCTGTTCATGTTTATTTGGATTTCTCTAAAAGTATGGCACCCAGAACTGAACCCATTATTAAGATGTGGTCCAACCAATGCAAACTAAAAAGGAATGATTACTTCTTGTTATTTGGAAGCTGTACTTATATTGTTGCGGTTTAAAATTACATTTATCTTTCTTGTGGTGACATCACAGAGCTCATATTCAGTTTGTAATGAACTCACAAGCCAGGAATCCTATATTCTATAATGATGTATTTGATGTGGCTTCCCAGTTCAGGAGCTTCACATTTGTCTTTGTAAAATTCATCCTGTAATTTCCAGCCTGTTTCTTCAACTTATCAAAAATGTTCTCGAACATTATTTTATCTTTTATATTAGCTGTTGCATTCAGTTTTTTGCAAATCTGATAGGCAGCCCCCAAATCTTTATCCAAGTCCTTAAAAATATATTGGGACTGAACATTATACCAAACCCATCAATTCTTCACTCCAGTTTGATGAAGAACTAATGACGAATACTCTGCATGATTTTTAAACTAGATATGCATTCACTTAGCCCAAACTCAACTAATGAGAATGTCTTAGAAGGCTATTTTTTTAAAAGAAAATTAAGACATATCTGTGATGTTTTGATAATCTACAAAGGAAATTGCCTGATCAAAAAAATGAGATAAGGCTAGTCTGTCAAGAGTTGTTCTTGGGAAATCTTTGGTTGGGGACTGCTGACATGTGGACTTTCGTATTTACTGAATTGCTTTAGAAGTTCTTTCAGGTCAATCCCTTTATGATCTACTCTACAATCTCTCCAGGTGTTGAGGTTAGATTGACCGGTTTGTAGTTCCATAGCTTTCCTTTCCCCTCTTTTAAGATAATAATTATTAACTGTTGCTGTCCAGGGCAAGAAAACACATTTAAAGCCACCGGGAGCTGTGAGATAGATTGAACTAGAAAGAGCAGCAATGGTGGGGATAAATTAATCAGTAATGGTACTCAACTGTAGGGATATTAAACATCTTGATTGGGTTTTCGGATATGGTGACTTTCTCGAAGATTTTTAAAGCAGAATTTGAAACCACTTGCATTGTTACCTTGCCATTTGATAGTTGTAGAAAAAGTTGGAAGTGAAAGTTGCATTTGTGTATAAAAGTTTTGCATCCTGTTAGCCATTTGCAAGCATGTCTGCATACTCTCTCTCTCTATGCACTGAGTAAGTAAAGGAAAACACTACACTGTATAGTCTGGAAGACAGAAGGAAAAGGGGGGACATGATCGAAACATTTAAATATGTTAAAGGGTTAAATAGGGTTCAGGAGGGAAGTGTTTTTAACAGGAAAGTGAACACAAGAACAAGGGGACACAATCTGAAGTTAGTTGGGGGAAAGATCAAAGGCAACATGAGAAAGTATTATTTTACTGAAAGAGTAGTAGATCCTTGGAACAAACTTCCAGCAGACGTGGTTGGTAAATCCACAGTAACCGAATTTAAACATGCCTGGGATAAACATATATCCATTGTAAGATAAAATACAGGAAATAGTAAAAGGGCAGACTAGATGGACCATGGGGTCTTTTTCTGCCGTCAGTCTTCTATGTTTCTATGTTTCTATGTTTCTATGTATTAGGAGTCAGGTACCCTGAATGACATAATCAATTAAGCCATTTATGTAACTATTTACATAATTTGTAGAAAATATGCAAAATTTACAGTTTAGCTTTACAACTAAGATATTATTGGTGGTTGATGATCTGGGACAGCAGATATTTGATATAACATAAGCTGGTGAAATCTGCACTGAAACTAGAAATCCAGCAATCCTTTTTTGATCAATGACAGTCTTATGTTCTTTATCCTGCCTGGTGCTGCTGCTATAAATAATCTAAAGGAAGCTAACTGCCATTAAGGAAGCTTATATTTCATCACCTCCTCCCCCCAGTTTAACTTTTATTATTATTTTTTGCTGTAGGGTTGGACAGATTTTCTGCATAATATTTTGACATGCATTTTTTCTGCTCTACTGGATTTAGTTTTTAACACACGATCCCTTATTTGGAGTTCAAGGATCTGCCTCCCTGAGAAACCTTTCAAACAAGATCCCTTCCAGATCTTTTACAAATTAAATAAAATCTGCTACTAAATCTCTGGCCAGAAGGGGGAACTTTAATGGTGATTTCTTTTATCCCTCTTTAGTTATGAACCAAGAACTGTACTACTTGTGGTGCAAATATAATAATCATACCATTATATAAATAGCATCACCACAGGTACAATAGCATCTTTGAACCATGATTAACAATGGAAGTCCTGCAAAGAGACATCCTCAGAACTAGCCATTGTCTCAACAATTGTGTAGGTTTGTTTAAAAAGGTAAGTATATCCCTAAGACAGTTCATATTTCAATAAGCCAGTATTTTTCAAACTTGGCGACTTAAGGTGTGTGGACTTTAACTCCCAGAATTTCCCAGCCAGCATGAAATAAACCAACTCTCCCTCTCTCTCTACCTGCAAAAGGCAATAATCTTTCAGAAAAAGCCTCTTTTAACAGTTGGTTCCACTGTTCTCTTGGCCACTCGATTTGTTTTCCACTACCTCCTGCCTGGCCTGAACTAAGTCTTACCTTCTTAGTAATTCAAACCTTTCTCCTCTTCCACCTGATTCACTGGGTATTTTCTGCACTGATGAAACAGCCAGCCCCTCTTTCTCTTGTACTTCTCCCCTGTTATCTCTTGCTTACTGACAAGTATTTTTCCTTCCCTATTAGGCTGCTTATTACTAGGCTAACCTTCTACTTTTCCCTCCCAAGCTAAATCTTCTCTCCTTTCTCTCCCCATGTGCCTCTTAGTGTGTAGGTGTGTGCTTGCAGTCATTTTCAAGTCAGCATTACATGGCTGGATGACTCCTTACAATTTCCTTGGCCAGGTTTTTGGAAGTGGTTTGTTATTACCCTTTTCCTAGACCTGAGAGTGACTAGGCCAAAGGGAACATAGCTTGTTATATATGGACATATGTAGTATCAATTTGCATAACCACTGCTGATTGGCTAATCTAGCAGTAAGAGAAATAAATTGCTGTCAGTGGCTAGCAGGCTTCAGGGAAGCCCTTAAAAGCAGCTTCCCTGCAGCCTGCCGGCAGTCTATATTACTTCTAACTAATGGACAATAAGGGTGCTGAACTGTTTCTGAGACCTGCCCCTTCATTTACTCATGAATCTAAGACTGGTGACAAAGGTGGTTGAAGACAAATACAGAATAAAGGCATCTTGTTGCATTTGCAGCCATCTTAAGAAGCAAGCACCAACCTGCTCTAGTCAAACTAGAGGGTGACTATACAAACATCTCCAGCTTCAGCCTTCTTTGATCCAAAGATAGAAGAATGGTGAAGTTACATGCCTTGTTTCTGCATGTTCCTGGAGGCAAACAACTTCCAGGATCTACCAGACAACTTCCTCACCTACTGCAGGCTACAAACATACAAGATGGCACAGCCCCTGGTGGCACCAACAGACATCAAGTCCATCTCCTGGTCAAACCTACAGACCAAGCTAGCAGACACTACAAACTCTCAGCCCCTCTGATGATCAGCAGAAATTAGTTTTATCATCGGTGCCAACATGAAGGGAATCCATCAATAACTTCATGGCTAAACCCCATTGGTCCATATTCTTTTTTGACCACAGATACACATTTAGACACAGATCAAGAAAGAGCATATGTCACACAGATGCCCTAAGTCACTGCCCAGTCTGCAGATTTGTGGAGGACCCTTCTCCTGTGGCCAAAGTATTACTGGTTGACATTGCACAGACTAGAACCATCACATCTTAAGACATCACAGAACACACAGCAAGAGAGGAAATGTTGACTAAAGTCATGAACTGGGTGTTGATGGGATGGCCACAGGAGGAAGAAGGGAAGAATTCAAAAAAATTAAAAACAAATGGACTGAACTATCTACATTAAATCCCTGCCTTTTGTGGGGGGAATAAGTTTTAAGTCCACAGAGATTGCATAGAATAGTAATAAGAACATTCTACATAAATCACCCTAGTATAGTGCACATGAAAGCACTAGCTATGGTGGCCACAATTGGATAAAGACATTACAGAGTGGGTAGCAACTTGGTTACCATGCCAGGAAACCAGGCCGGCTCCACTGCGGACCACACCATTTCAATTGGCCTGTGGTCAAGAGTGCACATAGACTTCGCTGAGCCTATGGCAGGACACACTTTCTCATAGTGGTAGATGCCTATTCTAAATGGCTGAAGGTGGTCAATCATCTATGATGGAAGCCACCATAAGAGCCTTAAGAAAACTGTTCATGACCCACAGCTTGCCAGATGTCCTCATTTCAGACAATGGCCCACAACTGACAGCCTGACACATGGAAACCTTCCTGGCTGACCTCGGTATATGACATGGGCTCATCTCTCCATTCAGTCCCGCTAGCAATGGCCAAGTGGAGAGAATAGTGAGGATGAGTCTTCGGAGGATGTCGTCAGAGAGGGGTGGCATATAAATCCAATTAATCAATAAAATAAATAAATAAATGACCAAAAACATTAACTAGAATAGACCCAGGGGACTGGCAGGAATGAATTGACCAATTTTTGTTGGCCCAGCACATCACCCCATCTGCAACCACTAACTGGATCCCTGCAAAATTCCTAATGTGATGTAAACTAAGGTCCCAACTGGACAGAACCAACTCCCCCCTATAACCTGGAGACATCTCTGGAATCCAACAAACCAACAAGGGCAATTACATAGAAACATAGAAGACTGACGGCAGAAAAAGACCTCATGGTCCATCTAGTCTGCCCTTATACTATTTCCTGTATTTTCTCTTACAATGGATATATGTTTATCCCAGGCATGTTTAAATTCAGTTACTGTGGATTTACCAACCACGTCTGCTGGAAGTTTGTTCCAAGGATCTACTACTCTTTCAGTAAAATAATATTTTCTCATGTTGCTTTTGATCTTTCCCCCAACTAAATTCAAATTGTGTCTCCTTGTTCTTGTGTTCACTTTCCTATGAAAAACACTTCCCTCCTGAACCTTATTTAACCCTTTAACATATTTAAATGTTTCGATCATGTCCCCCCTTTTCCTTCTGTCCTCCAGACTATACAGATTGAGTTCATTAAGTCTTTCCTGATACGTTTTATGCTTAAGACCTTCCACCATTCTTGTAGCCCGTCTTTGGACCCGTTCAATTTTGTCAATATCTTTTTGTAGGTGAGGTCTCCAGAACTGAACACAGTACTCCAAATGTGGTTTCACCAGTGCTCTATATAAGGGGATCACAATCTCCCTCTTCCTGCTTGTTATACCTCTAGCTATGCAGCCAAGCATCCTACTTGCTTTTCCTACCATCCGAGCACACTGCTCACCCATTTTGAGACTGTCAGAAATCACTACCCCTAAATCCTTCTCTTCTGAAGTTTTTGCTAACACAGAACTGCCAATGCAATACTTAGATTGATGATTCCTTTTCCCCAAGTACATTATTTTACATTTGGAAACATTAAACTGCAGTTTCCATTGCTTTGACCATTTATCTAGTAAAGCTAAATCATTTACCATATTACAGACCCCTCCAGGAATATCAACCCTATTGCACACTTTAGAGTCATCAGCAAATAGGCAAATCTTCCCTACCAAACCTTCCCCTATGTCACTCACAAACATATTAAAAAGAATAGGCCCCAGAACAGACCCTTGTGGCACACCGCTTGTAACCTGTCTCTGCTCAGAATACTCACCATTAACAATAACTCTCTGATGTCTACGCTTCAGCCAGCTAGAAATCCACTGAACTATCCAGGGATTAAGTCCAATCTTCACTAATTTATCTATCAGTTCTTTATGTGGAACCGTATCAAAAGCTTTGATAAAGTCCAGATAGGCAATATCCACGGCACCACCTTGATCCAACACCTTTGTGATATAGTCAAAGGGGTGATTTGGTGTTTGCACAAAACTTTGCAAGGGATCCCAAGTGGGTGAGTGCCACCCTATTTGAAATCACTGGTCTCAAATCCTATAAGGTGAAGTTGAATGATAGGTGAGAGTGGTGAAGACATATTGACCAACTCAGAAACAGGCTGGGAGACTCCTGGCTTCTCCAACTTGAGACCATGATGATACCAGAAGCAGCAGTGGAAAGCCAGGAGCAGCACAAGTCTCTGCCACGCAGGACATTCAGAAACCCCAGGCAAGAACCAGGCCCTAATTGAAAGACACCAAGGAACCCTATTCTCAAGCCTGGAGAGGGAGCACAAACGCCTACCTGCCACCTCCAGAGTCCAGCTAAGTTACCCAGGACTGAAGAATGACAACACAGACATTTCAGTCACTCCTGCCAAGGGACTGGTTCCAGAATTTTCCACAGAGCGAAGGAGGAGCAGAAACAGGCCATGTCCATTTCAATCAAAAACTCCAGAGGAACTGAACACGCAGGGCCCAGTAGGACTAACAGGTGCCCTGTTTACTTATGGGGTTTTTGTAAGTTGTAGGACACTCCAGAAACTCTAGAAGCTAAGAAGAGATGAGTGTTAGTGTATACGTGGACATACATAATATTGATTTGCATAAACACTACTGATTGGCTAATCTAGTGGTGGGAAAAATAAACTGCTGACAGTGGCTAGCAGGCTTTAGAGAAGCCCTTAAAAGTGGCTTTCCTGTGCAGCCTGCCGGCAGTACAAGTCTAATAAATAGAATAGTCCATATTAGTTCTAACTAATAGACAATAAAGGTGCTGAACTATTCCTGTGACTCCCCTCTTAATTTACACATGAATCTAACACAGCTGGCTTCATGCCTAAATGAGGGAGGGGGAGAGAATAAAACTCATGGCTTTCCATTTTCTAGCCTGATGTCTTAAGTTAGTTCTATCGCTTTTTATATTTTCCCTGGATTTTTTTTGAACTTCATTTTTAGCCTCTTGGCTCTTTGGTTGAGATCCTCTCTCTTTTACAAGCTTTCCATTCTAGTTTATCTTACTAATTTCAAGCAAACAAGAAACATCTTATCACTTCCTTTAAACTTTACCTCTATTTATCTTAGGATCTTATTTCTTCTACTTCTGACCTCTCAGTTTCAGACCCTGTGCAACCAGAAACTTACCTCGCCCGTCAACCTCTAACTTCTTTGTACAAGCAAGTATTCTCCCTGCCAGTTTGCACCAGTCCTAATCCCTTTATTTATTTCTCCACTCTACTGCAACCAATTCAATTATATAAATGTCACCTGGAATAATTTTTTCCCATTATGCTGCCATTGTAAGGCTCTGTCAGACATAGTCCATCCAGGATGAGGTGTAAAGAAAAATCTGTATGACTGCATCCATTTGGAGAGCTTTTGTTTGCAACCCTGGCTGGGAGCCAAGTGTGGAAATCTGTGCTTCTGACCTCTTGATTAGTCAGATGTACATTAGCAGTAACAGCAGCACCACTACCATAAAAAGAAAAAGAAAAAAGAAAAGCCCAGATAATTTTAAGCTTAATCATGTGGAAGGTTTTGCATTCATTTTAAAGTCAGGTTTAACCTCTAATAAAATTTGGATCCAAATGAGTGACCTTAAAAAATACATCTAGGAAATACAGGCATTGTTGTTGTTTTTTAAAGAGAAGCTGAAAATCCAGGCATTGCAATTCTATGGAGCACAGGTATCAAGCTCGCGTCGTCACGTTGCCATCCTGTGATGCATCGTGACATTTCCCTCTCTTTACTGAGCTGGGAGGGTGTGGCCCATGAGTCACCAATTTCACATCCCTGTGAGAGATTGCTGGTGTTTTCTAGGTTCAATCCAAGGCATAAAAGTTGGGGGCTTCATTATTTGTATTTGTATTTATTAGATTTGTATGCCGCCCCTCTCCGAAGACTCGGGGTGGCTAACAACAATATAAAAATACAATGTAAACAAATCTAATATTAAAAACGATCTAAAAAACCCCAATTTAAAGAAACACTCATACATACAAGCATACCATGTATAAATTCTATAAGCCTAGGGGGAAGAGAAATTTCAATTCCCCCATGCCTGACCACAGAGGTGGGTTTTAAGGAGCTTGTGAAAGGCAAGGAGGGTGGGGGCAACTCTGATATCTGTGGGAGCTGGTTCCAGAGGGTCGGGGCCACCACAGAGAAGGCTCTTCTCCTGGGTCCTGCCAAACGACATTGCTTAGTCGACGGGACCCGGAGAAGACCCACTCTGTGGGACCTAACCAGTCGCTGAGATTCGTGCGGCAGAAGGCGGTCCCGGAGATATTCTGGTCCGATGCCATGAAGGGCTTTATAGGTCATAACCAACACTTTGAATTGTGACCGGAAATTGATCGGCAACTAATGCAGACTGCGGAGTGTTGGTGTAACATGGGCATACCTTGGGAAGCCCATGATTGCTCTCGCAGCTGCATTCTGCACGATCTGAAGTTTCCGAACACTTTTCAAAGGTAGCCCCAAGTAGAGAGCATTACAGTAGTCAAACCTCGAGGTGATGAGGGCCTGAGTGACTGTGAGCAGTGAGTCCCGGTCCAGATAGGGCCGCAACTGGTGCACCAGGCGAACCTGGGCAAATGCCCCCCTTGCCACAGCTGAAAGATGTTTTATTTATTTAAAGTCATTATATTTACTTAATAGTTGAAGATACCATTAGGCAACCTATCATGACTAAAAAACACTTCCAGGTATATCTCTAATGGGAAAGGTTGCTATCAAGAAAGCTATGGCACAATGATAACTCTCTCAATCTATAAGGTCCCCACTTGCTTCAATTCCCCCCCCATTTTTTTCCTTTGTGCCCTCTATTTAGGGCAAGCGTAGCTTAAAAAAAAAAAAATCCCTGGTGCCAGGTGTGCAAAAAATGTTTCTCCAAATCATATGGGTGCTGCTTACATCCATTTTCTAGCTCCCAAACTCCCTAATGTGTATGGAGATTTTAAAAAAATGTATTAGGGAGTTTATTAATTCTGAATTTATGAAAAGTTAGGATCCGCCCATTCTTTGGAACATGTCTCTTGATTTGCCATTCAAAGCTGATGGGAAGAAGGTAATATAAAAATCTGCAAGGAGGTAAGTGCAAGTGTGACATTGGCACATGGATCAAAGAATCGTGCTTGGATTGTGATGCCAAAGCTTCTATCTTACAGTTAGAATATAAGAGAAGCTACTCAGAAACTCATTTTGAGATACACATTCATTAATCAAGGGCTTTATTTTTAATATAGAAGAGCAATTTGGTTGGCACTACTTCTGATACCAGTCAGAGTAATATTACTTGACATTTGTTTATGAAAGTGTCTGAAGCCTCAATAGGCAAAGAAGAACGTGTCCCATAATTTATAGTTTCCTATTGTGGTGATGGTGAGATTATATTCCCAGACACAATAATGCAATTTCTTTATTTATTTATGAAATATGTACATAATGCCACTTCAATTGGGCTCTAGGCTACCTACAATAAACAAACGAAACAAACCACTAATGTAAGCAATACATCTCTGTAGTAAAACGAAATCTTAACATCAGTGTAATGGCTGCAGAATCAATTGTGAAAAGACCTGGAAAAGTCAAGGGGCTTTCAAGAATATCTTAATAGGTGAGGCAGTTCTTCCAGAGGCAAAATGTCCTACAGACAAAACTTGTTTAGGTCCTCCCACTGCACCTCCTGGTAGTGGGACCTTGATGTTCTATGATTGTGCAGGACAGGTGGCCAAATTTTATCATTGCGAGCCAGCCTGTTAGATACTTAGGTCCTAAAGGCATTAAGAGCTTTAACGATAGTGACCAATGTTTTGGTTTGGACTCAGAAGCGTATTAGTAGCCAATGCAGCTCCCACAACATTAGTGTAATATCTAATTAAAAGTGACCAATAACTACATGAGTTGCTGTATTTTGGAACCACTGAAGTTTCTGTATGGCCCTTAAGGGCAATCCTATGTATACTCAATTATGGTAATTTAAACATAATTAGTCTGAAGATGATGCTTGGTTGCTGGAAAAGGTCTTTGGCAGGACTGAATACTAAGAACTCAGCATGCAAAAAGGCTCTTGCTCTTCTATTTAGTAGTAATAAGGCATATGGAAGGCACAGTATTTAGGAGAAAGTAAGCCCTCCAGCAGAATAGTAGTTCTTGAATGTCTGAATTGAACTGATGGCTCAACAAAATATTTAACATTAGAAAAATATGTACTTTTTAGCCATAGGTAAGATTACAACATTAATGAAAATAAGATATATTTCAAATGAAAGTATTAGACAAATTCTGGGAGTTGCTGGCTAGAAGTATCACGCAATCTATATCAATGTTAAATGATATAGCCTTTGACGTTGTTTCTCCATCATCTACTTGGCCTGCCTCATAGATGGAGGAAGAGTAAGTCCGAATCCGATCGAACACTTGTAAGAGCACTTACAAAGTGGCGCTCAAGGCGGCAAGATGCGCGTATCATGCCTCCTTGATTGCATCAGCAGAATCCCACCCGGCCACTCTGTTTAGGGTGACTTGCTCCCTTCTTAATCAGGGGGGAGTTGGGGAGCCCTTACAGAGTAGTGCGGAGGATTTTAACATATTTTTCGCTGATAAAATCGATCGGATCCGGGCGGACCTCAACTCCAATTGGATAACAGAGTCGACTGACAACAAGTCAGTTGAGGTGATTGAGGTCTGTACTTGTCCACCTGTCTGGGAAGAGTTTTATCTGATGACACCTGATGAAGTAGACAAGGCCATTGGAGCTGTGAGTTCCGCCACCTGCTTACTGGATCCGTGTCCCTCCTAGCTGGTCTCAGCCAGCAGGGAGGTAATACAGAGCTGGGTTCAGGAGATTGTCAACAGTTCTTTGGGGAGGGGGTCATTTCCGGATCCCTACAAGGAGACACTTGTGTGCCCCCTCCTCAAGAAGCCTTCCCTGGACCCAGCCATTCTTAACAACTATCGGCCTATAAAGCCCTTCATGGCATCGGGCCATAATATCTCCAGTACCGCCTTCTGCCACACGAATCCCAGCAATCCGGGTCCCGTCGACTAAACAATGTCATTTGGCGGGACCCAGGGGAAGAGCCTTCTCTGTGGTGGCCCCGACCCTCTGGAACCAGCTCCCCCTGGAGATTAGAACTGCCCCCACCCTCCTTGTCTTTCATAAACTCTTTAAAACCCACCTCTGCCATCAGGCATGGGGGAATTGAGACATCTCCCCCGGGCCTATACCGTTTATGCATGGTATGTTTGTGTGTATGTTTGCTTTTAATAAGGGGTTTTTAGTGATTTTTAAATTATTAGATTTGTTGTACATTGTTTTATTGTTGTTGTGAGCCGCCCTGAGTCTGCGGGGAGGGGCGGCATACAAATCTAATAGATAATAATAAATAATAATAATAAATATTATTTTACCTTCTTCTTTTTTTGTATATGCCTTGTATGGTATGGAATCCCACTACATCCACTCCAGGTGAGCAAACCACTTTATTTGCTGTTTTTGAACTGATTTTATTTCATCTGGTCACTACAGCAGTTTTCCTCAAACATCTAATTTCGGTGGTGACTAATTTGTGTTTGTTTTATTGCAAATATTCATGTTTGGCATTGTTGACATAGGGTGATGATGAATATGCTTTGTGCAAGATGCTTCTTTGGGCTAATCAGTACTGCCTTACGTTGTAGAAATGAAGCTAACTGTCCCAATAGGTTTTGGGGCTGTCCCTCAAGTTTTCAGGGTTACAATTGGGATACTGGATGGTCACATGTGACCTCATTTCTCACTTTCTGTGAGAGGATCAGCATTATGTTGTAGCAAATGTATGTTGTTCCAAAAAGCTGTTTCCACTTCTCCCCAAACAGCCTAATATCAGAGTTTATGCAGACATAGAAACATAGAAACATAGAAGTCTGACGGCAGAAAAAGACCTCATGGTCCATCTAGTCTGCCCTTATACTGTTTTCTGTATTTTATCTTAGGATGGATATATGTTTATCCCAGGCATGTTTAAATTCAGTTACTGTGGATTTATCTACCACGTCTGCCGGAAGTTTGTTCCAAGGATCTACTACTCTTTCAGTAAAATAATATTTTCTCATGTTGCTTTTGATCTTTCCCCCAACTAACTTCAGATTGTGTCCCCTTGTTCTTGTGTTCACTTTCCTATTAAAAACACTTCCCTCCTGGACCTTATTTAAACCCTTTAACATATTTAAATGTTTTGATCATGTCCCCCCTTTTCCTTCTTTATTATATAGATACTATTGTCATGGTCTTCTGGAATGCTTTAGTACTGTATGAATCCCAGAAATGGCAGGGGAAATTCAGACATCAAGAAGGAAAAAAGACACCCTCCCCCCCGCTTTCACTAACCTCAAATCTACAGCCACGGCATCAAAATGGTCATCTCCTAACTACCTCCAAGTGACTTTAGATAAACCTCTTTCCAACCTGATGTTCCTTCCATTTAAAATAAAGGGGACAATAATAATGATAATTAGCTTTCATATGAAAAACATTCTGAGAATCTGAAAGCACAATACAGGTATTCTAAGACTGCTACTACAAATAAATGGTTTGATGTGCTATTTATTTGTACCCCACTTTATTATTTTTACAAATAACACAAAATGGTAAACATATTAAATACTCCTTCCTTCTTCCATTTTCTTCACAATAATAGCCTTGCGAAGTGAGTAGGGCTGAAAAACTAGAATTGATGGTCTCCCAGTTTCTAGCTTGGGGCCTTAATTAATAGACCAAAATGGATCTAAAACAAAATTAAATTAAAATATTTTATTTAAAAATAGTTATTAAAATAATTATAACAGCAATCAGTATATCTAGGAAGATTTGGGAAAAATAGAAAACAATTTTTCTTCTCTTTCAAATTTGGGTGGACTCTCAAAATTCATTACCAACTTTGTCCTCAATAACACTATTAATTATTATTATGTGATGAATGATTGATGTCCCTCTTGCCTTCAGATTAATGGAAGTATAATAACAAACTGATAATCAAATCAATTAAAAGTTCAAATATAACCATCAAGTTTTAAATGCAACAACAAAGAAGTCATAATATAATCAAAACTGAGCAAAATAAACCTCTAACAGCAGCAAGGATAATGTTACTTATTAAGACTGGAAACAATAAAAATACAAATTACATATTTAAAGTCCCATTGCAATAAACTTCTCCTCGGTTTCTGGTAGAGAAGACACAAAGAAAGAGTTCAATTTTACCTGGGAAAAAAGTTCAGAATGCTACCATTTTGCTTATACACACTAAATCTGCCAAGAGTGAGGGAGAGGCATTGATCTTCCTGCTCCAATCCATACTGAGAACAAGTATTATTATTATTATTATTATTATTATTATTATTTATTATTATTATTATTATTATTATTATTATTATTATTAATTAGATTTGTATGCCACCCCTCTCCACAGACTCGGGGCGGCTAACAACAATATAAAAGACAATGTAAACAAATCTAATATTAAAAACAATCTAAAAAACCCCAATTTAAAAAAACCACTCATACATACAAGCATACCATGTATAAATTCTATAAGCCTAGGGGGAAGAGAAATTTCAATTCACCCATGCCTGACGACAGAGGCGGGTTTTAAGGAGCTTGCGAAAGGCAAGGAGGGTAAGGGCAACTCTGATATCTGGGGGGAGCTGGTTCCAGAGGGTCGGGGCCGCCACAGAGAAGGCTGTTCTCCTGGGTCCCGCCAAACGACATTGTTTAGTCGACGTTTAATTTATACATGGTATGCTTGTGTGTGTGTCTGTTAGTATATGGGGTTTTTTAAATCTTTAAATATTTTAATTAATTGGATTATTTATGATTTGTTTTACACTTGTTGTGAGCCGCCCTGAGTCTTCGGAGAGGGGCAGCATACAAATCCAAATAATAAATAATAAATAAATAAATAAATAAATAATGATCTCACCCAGCGGTTTCATGTAGATATTGAACAGCAGGGGGGAGAGGACCGACCCCTGAGGCACCCCACAAGGGAGTAACCTCGAGGTCGAACTCTGACCCCCCACTAACACTAACATTTTAGTCCCTAAAATTCACCTGTCATACACCTTTCTCATTCATTCATTCATTCATTCATTCATTCATTCATTCATTTTTATTGGCTATCCAATTTCAGTGATGTCTTATGATTGCTTGAGCACTCTTTGATTACTGCATAACAGAGCTGCACAGCAAGGATATGTGGGGATGTAAAGAACTTCTTAATTTTAGAGTTTCCTTCCTTACATAAAGAGTTTAACAGTGGTCTAGCCCCTTCTGTGGATCACAGTAAATCCTGAATCAAGAACTGATGGAGTATTGAGAGAAAGGCAGGTTTTTATCTAGCACTAGATTCTGGTCAAAGGGAAGAACATCAAGAGAACCAATCAGAACTTCAAGTAAGTATACTAAAAAGCAGGTAGTTGATACTATATTCCAAACCTGCACAGCTGGTTCAGTGTCATGGTGGAAACTTATATCAATCTCTGCTGAACTTTCATATTTATTTAGTGAATCTGGGCCAGCCTCTAACTGGCTTTGTACTTTGCATTAATCCATCAGTGTTTGGTTTTGACAGAGCATGCCACTTGTGACTCTAGCTATTGTGGTTTATAAACTGTGATTTATAACTGTAGTAATTTTTTTTGTTTCTTCAAAAAGCCATTGTAAACCATGCTTAGTCCAAACTTGCCCACATCAGAAGCTCTTTTAGTATTGAATGTAATGTTACATGTCTCAAATACTGTAAGTGCTTTCTTGAAATGTTTGGTAGAGATCCTAGGTATGTGTGAAAGAAAGAAGGACTGGGCTAAGAATGTTATATTTTGCTATACAATGCTGCAACAACCGAGCGGAATTCTTTTTGGAATATTTAGCTGTTGTGGTTAGCTCTGGCCCAGCTCCTGCCCCAAGGAATGTGTAGGTGGATGTGGGGGAGACAACCACATGCCACAGGCCTGTTTTGCTCCCGATGGAATCTGCCGATGAAGCCTCCTCTGACCAAGGCAGCATGAGTGACAGGGAAGAGGGGAGTTTGGCAGACAGCCCAGGAGGAGATCAATCATCTGTATCATCTTTGGATTCTGAACAAGAATTAATGACACATCCACACAGGTGTAGAGTGATGCATAGGAGACAACAACTAAAGGATTATTACAAGAAAAAAGGAGGCCACCTGTGGTTGGGTGGGGCTCCAGTAATTAGGGCTGCTGCTATAAATAGCAGCATGTGGGTTTGGCCGTTGGGAAAGAGTATCTGATCGCAGTTTGTCAGGAATCCTGGGTTGCTGTTTTTCGGACTTTGTTTGTTGATTTTTCACGCCTTTGAAAACAAAGCAGAGCAGCGTGTGTGTGTGTGTGTCTCACTTCATTGGAAGAAGAAGGGGTGAGAAGTTTCTTCACAGCTGCTAGCTAAGTACTTAATGACTGCTTAAGGTTAATTGTACAGACTACCCGGTTGTTTTGGTCTTTGCAATACAAAAAGAGTGCTTAGTTTATTTTGACTTTTGGGATAAAGAACATTGTTTTGAATTTTCAAACATGTGTGTGTCTGAAATTTGTACCCTTGAATTTTCAGGAGGCTCCTACCAGAGAGCCTGGCAGAACATTAGCTATCCTTGAATTAATTTAGATCAGTGATGGCGAACCTATGGCATGGGTGCCACAGGTGGCATGCGGAGCCATATCTGCTGGCACGTGAGCTGTTACCCTAGCTCAACTCCAATGTGCATGTGTGTGCTGGCCAGCAGATTTTCAGCTTACCCAGAAGCTCTGAGAGGGCATTTTCAGCTCCCAGAGAGTCTCCAGGGGGGGGATGAGGAAGGGCATATTTGCCTTCCCTAGGTGCCAGAGATGCCTCTGGAGCCTAGGGATGGTGAAAAACAGGCCTACCAAGCCCACCAGAGGTTTAAAAACGGTCTGTTTCAGGCCTCCAGAGAGCTTTGGGGGGGAAAGCTATTTTCACCATCCCCAGGCATTGAATTATGGGTGTGGGCAATCGCGCATGCATGATTTCACACGCACACATGCTTTTGGCACCATAGGAGAAAAAGGTTCACCATCACTGATATAGATAGTCATTAGTTTACAACCACATGTTAAATCATTATTTGATTGTGAGAAGTTACTGAAAAAGTACTAAAAAAAAGGGAGTTACAACTGGTCCTCACACTCAAGACTGTTGCAACATCCCCACAGTCGTATCAGCGGTGTTTTTGGGTCGGTTCTTAGACCCGGTAGCAGTGGTAGTGGAAGGCTCCACCCACCCACCTGGGCACGCTTCTGCGCATGTGGGGAAGTGTCACATGCGTGCAAACTGGTGGCAAAGTAATTCAGCTGGTCCTCACACTTAAGATTATCACAACAGCCCCACAATCACATGAGCGGTGGATTTGGATCGGTTCTTAGAACTGGTGGTGGTGGCACTGGGGGGGGGCTCTGCCCACCTACACAGGATGCTTCTGCGCATGTGCAGAAGTAGAGTGTGAGTACGAACTGACGGAAAAGTAATTCAGAACCCACCACTGAGTCACATGATTAAAATTTGGGCACTTGGCAACTGGCATGTTTTTATGGTGGTTGCCAAATCCTCGGGTCAAGTGATTACCATTTGAGACCTTCCCTGCTGACTTCCGACAAGCAAAGTCAATGGGGGAAGCCTTGACAACTTGCTCAATTCATTGAACTATTACAGTGATTTGCTTAACAAATGGCAAAAATCGTCATAAAATTGGGTGTGACTCTCTTAACAACTGCCTTGCTTAGCAATGGGAAATTTGGCCCAATTATGGTTGTAAGTTTGTTTGTTTGTTTGTTTGTTTGTTTTTGTTTGTTTGTTTGTTTGTTTGTTTGTTTGTTTGTTTGTTTGTTTATTTATTTATTTATTTATTTATTTATTTGTTTATTTAATTGTTAGAGTTGAAAGGGACCATGCAGGTCATCAAGTACAACCCCCTGCCTGAGCAGGAATCCTAAAGCACCCCAGCCAAATGGCAGTCCAATCTCCTCTTGAAAGTGTCCAAAGTTGGAGAGTTCACAACCTCCGCAGGCAGGTTGTTCCACTGGTTGATCGCTCTGACCGTCAGGAAGTTCTTCCTTACTTCTAGATTGAATCTCTCCTTGGTCAGCTTCCAGCTGTTGTTTCTCGTGCTTTGGAGAATAGAGTGGCCCCCTCCTCTCTGTGGCAACCCCTCATATACCTATATACAGCTATCATGTCCCCTCTGGCCCTCCTTTTCTCTAGGCTATCCATGCCCAGTTCCCGCAATCTCTCTTCATAAGTCTTGGTTTCAAGTCCCCTAATCATTTTGGTTGCTCTTTTCTGCACCTACTTCAGAGTTTCAATGTCTCTTTTGAAGTGTGGTGACCAGAACTGGATGCAGTACTCCAGATGTGGTCTGACCAGGGCGTAGTAGAGTGGTATTAATACTTCCCTGGTTTTGGAGTGTATCCCCCTGTTGATGCAGTTTAGGATAGTGTTGGCTTTTTTGGCTGCTGCTGCACATTGCTGGCATGTTTAGTTGATTATCCACCAAGACTCCAAGATCTCTTTCGCAGTCACTACTGCTAAGCGGGGTTTCTCCCAGGTTGTATCTGTGTCTAGGGTTTTTTTCACCAAGGTGAAGGACTTTGCTCTTGTCGACGTTGAACATCATATTGTTATTGTGGGCCCATAGTGTTAATCTGTCTAGATCTTTCTGTATTTTGAGCCTGTCCTCTAGGGTGTTGGCTACCCCTGCCAGCTTGGTGTCGTCTGCGAATTTGATTAGTTCCCCAATTAGGTCATTGATGAAAATATTGAAGAGTACAGGGCCCAGGACAGAACCCTGTGGTACCCCACTGCCTACCTTCTTCCATGTGGATTTGGAACCGTTGAGGACAACTCGTTGCATGCGGTTGGACAGCCAACTGTTTATCCATCTGCATGTGTTGTAACCTACCCCGTCTAATCTGAGGATTATTTGTAAAAAAAAGAAAGAAAAGAAAAAGGAAATTAAAGGAAGCAAGGGAAAATAGAGCATAGAAAGTGAAGTTAAGTAAAAACAGTACTTGGGAAACTTCTATACACTCACAACAAGCAGTTTATAATGAAAATGCTTCTTCAGGCAGAACTCTACTGTTGCAGCTGCAAAGCTATATAATACAATAAACTATCCTATTAAATCTAAAGAGTTTGATTTAATAAGACAGGGCTTGTATATCAAATAAATGCCAAGTGATTATTAAGAATCTTTTTATACTGAGAATTAACAACTATTTCACACAGTTGTTGCCACCTTATTACACCTGAATAAAAATGCACGTGTGACAAGGGGGACAGGGAGGGGAAGCAAGAAAAGATGTTATAAATGGCTGTTAAAAGCTGCAAGACCACTGAAAGCAATCCTTTCAAATATTGCATTAAAAAGGGACAAAATAACAAAGGCAATTTGGTAGCTTGTGTAATTGAAGCAGGAATCTTTTTAAAATACAGTTTCAACAGATTGCGACGGGAAATGAGTCTGTCGCACAACAATAGTCCGTTATGATCCCTGCATCTTGCTAACTCCTTGCAGAAATGGCTGTTTCATATCCAGCGATGATTAATGTTTATGTTTATGTTTATTTAGATTTGTATGCCGCCCCTCTCCGCAGACTCGGGGCGGCTCACAACAAAGTGCAAAAAATACAATTTATAACAAATCTAAATTTCTACTAAAAACATTTAAAAACCCCATTTCTAAACACACATACATACACACATACCATTCATAAATTGTATATGCCCGGGGGAGATGTCTCAGTTCCCCCATGCCTGGCGACACAGGTGGGTCTTAAGGAGCTTGCGAAAGGCAAGGAGAGTAGGGGCAGTTCTAATCTCCGGGGGGGAGTTGGTTCCAGAGGGTCGGGGCCGCCACAGAGAAGGCTCTTCCCCTGGGGCCCGCCAACCGACATTGTTTAGTTGACGGGACCCGGAGAAGGCCCACTCTGTGGGACCTAATCGGTCGCTGGGATTCGTGCGGCAGCAGGCGGTCTCGGAGATATTCTGGTCCAGTGCCATGAAGGGCTTTAAAGGTCATAACCAACAGTTTGAATTGTGACCGGAAGTTGATCGGCAGCCAATGCAGACTGCGGAGTGTTGGTAAAACATGGGCATACCTAGGTAGGCCCATGACTGCTCTCGCAGCTGCATTCTGCACAATCTGAAGATTCCGAACACTTTTCAAAGGTAGCCCCATGTAGAGAGCATTACAGTAGTCGAACCTCGAGGTGATGAGGGCATGAGTGACTGTGATTAATACTCCTTGTTACATTTTAAGAGGGAGAAACAGGGTTGTGATAAGGAGAAAGCTGAGGATCATGGTTGTTAGAAAAGGTGGAAGTGTAACAATAACCTCCAATACCAGGAAGTATTCTTTCATTCGGGTACGTTTCCAAGATTGCTGGCTGAAAGGGAAAATGCTGGACCTGTAATTTTTATTTTTTTTCTTCTGATCTCTATAATTCTTGAATTCTTTTACAATAATATGAAAATAATATTCCAATGTAGCAATCATCCATTAATGACAAGTGAAAAGATAAAAACTATGTAAAGAAAAGAAATAATGAGAATTAATGATTGGAAAAAGCCAATGTAAAAAGGAGTACTTTTAACATGCTTATTCCATGGAGGCATTTTGCAAAAAAATGTGATCTTCTTATTAGCAACAATTGGTCTAAACCAATAACATACAGCAAACGATCAATATTGGCCTAGATATTTGCTAGCTGCGGTGGTGACCAAATATGCAGTCCCTTTTTCAAGACAACAATTTATAAACTCTGAAACTCACATTGGACATGGAGAAAAGTCAGGTTGTAAAGCTAACTACCTAAGAATACATTATTAACAATGTACGTATTAATTAAGTCTTTCTGCATCATTCAGACTATTCCAACTTTCATCTATCTTCCCCAATTTGTGGTATTGTATAAAAGTGGGCTGCTTTTCCTTGAGGAAAGAGATGAGGTTCTGAGGTAGAGTTACAGCTTTTCAGTGACTGCATTCTTGAGAATTAGTTACTTTGAGGTAAAATGGTTGGCCTATAAGATGTATAGATAAATAAATAAAATAATAGTGCTAAAACCAAAGTAAAACAACAGAGGCAAGCAAGCCATGGTAGCAGGGGCACAGTGCTCCTACGTCTGCTACTGGTGCACTGCGCATGCAGCTTCGGGTGTCTTCCATGCACATGTGTGTCCCAGCTTGATTTTGTTTTAACACATGCATAGGAAGCAAAATCTCGTGAGGGGCTGGGCATGTGAGAGAGACTTTGGTGATTTTTTTTTTTTGCTTCTGCTCAAGCACAAAAGCAAAAAATCGCCAAAATCTCATGCACACATTATTATTATTATTATTATTATTATTATTATTATTATTATTATTATTATTATTATTATGTCAGTACAACACAGCAAACAAGATCACTATGCTGGATTTCGTATTTCATCACCAGTCGGGCGCTTCCCAAGCACCTAGGACTGCATGATGTAGCGGCGAATTATGTTTGCCAATCCCAGTAAAGCGGCCTTTTGCAATTGACAGATGGAGATTTTGTCAATTCCAATGATTTTCAAATGTCCACTGAGATCCTTTGGTACTGCGCCCAGCGTGCCAAGTACCACTGGGACCACTTTCACTGGCTTATGCCAGAGTCGTTGCAGCTCGATTTTTAGATCTTCGTATTTCACTAATTTCTCTAGCTGCTTCTCCTCAATTCTGCTGTCTCCTGGGATTGCGATGTCGATGATCCATACTTTCTTTTTCTCCATGATCACAATATCTGGTGTGTTATGCTTCAGAATTCGGTCAGTCTGAAGTCGGAAGTCCCACAGTAGTTTTGCTTGCTCATTTTTGAATTATTATTATTATTATTATTATTATTATTATTATTATTATTATTATTATTATTATTATTTAGATTTGTATGCTGCCCTTCTCCGAAGACAGGGGGCGACTCACAAGGTACAAAAGCAACACAACAACAAATCTAATTAATTTAAAAATTACTACCAAAATCCCATAGATAATAAAAACAGTCAGCCAATTCATTCACAACCACACATTACATCTCGTAAACAGAGGAAGGGAACTTCATCTAATTGCCCCATGCCTGGTGACATAAATGAGTTTTGAGGCTCTTGCGAAAGGCAAGGAGGGTGGGGGCAGTGCGAATCTCTGTAGGGAGCTGATTCCAGAGGGCCCGGGCTGCCACAGAGAAGGCTTTTCCCCTGGGCCCTGCCAGACAACATTATCTAGCCGACGGGACCCGGAGAAGGCCAACTCTGTGGGAGTTAACCTATCACTGGGATTCATGTGGCAGAAAGCGGGCCCATAAGTAATCTGGCCGAATATCATGTAGGGCTTTACAAGTCATCATCAATACTTTGAATTGTGTCCGGAAACCAATCGGCAACCAGTGCAGTCCATGGAGTGTTGGAGAGATATGGGTGCATGCATCCCCTTGTGAGATTTTGCTTCCTGCTTATGCACAGAAACAAAAACATGCTGGGACGCACATGTAAGACACCCAAAGCTGCGTGCACAGATCAACTTTTGCTACCAGTGTAGCATCCTTTACCATTCCAGTAGGAACCTACTATTGCATGGTAGGTAGCCAGCCATAGTGAGTTTATTGGGCTCCTGAGACATTTTCAGAGCAATTTTAAGTATATTTTGGAATATATGCAACAACATTTAATATATATAGTATATATATATAGTCAGAATGATTGATCAGTGGTACAGCTTGCCTCTAGAAGTTGTGAATGCCCCAAACACTGGACGTTTTTAGGCAGATATTGGATGACCATCTGTCTGAATTAGTGTAGGGTTTCCTGCTTAAGCAGGGGTTTGGACTAGAAGACCTCCAAGGTGCCTTCCAACTCTGAATTTTATTTTGTTAGTTAGGGCCCAGTGCTTAACTCTGCATTACAGCAATGGTTTACAGAGTCAGCATATGGCCCCAACAATCTTGGTCTTCATTTTACTCACCTCGGAAGGATGGAAGGCTGAGTCAACTTTGAGTCTGGTGAGACTCAAACTGCCGAAGTGCTGTCAGCAAGCAGTCAGCCTGAAGTACTACATTTTAACCACTGTGCCACCATGGCTCTTAACAAATTGGATAAAATTAAATGGTTTCCAATTCAATGTACAGTCTAGTACAAAGATATTCAAAGTACAAAGACCACCTGTTTGAGATGTACTCCTAATCAACTATCTAAATAATTCAAGCTCTAAGAATTCCTTATTTTAACCAAACTGTGCCCCAGGATAGTTTCAGTTCATTTGTCAACTTGACCTATTCTCTCCTGATTATCATTGTTTCTCAAGGCAATGCAACAGTGATGGTGCTACAGCAAGCACTTCTAAGATCATTTCAAGCAATACAAAATAATGAAAATTCAGCTATGGAAAAAGAAGCCCCAGTAGAAATTAATCTTAGACTCTATTTCTAGCCTACAAGAATCGAAGAAATGTTACAGCTAGCTAGCAAAAATGCAAGGTTGACAAACGAATCCATTTATGGTCCAGATTTTGGACACCTTGTTCTTAGTCACAAATGACACCCAATTTATCCCCTCACTATATGAACAGACAAACACAGAAATAAATGCTAGACCTTACATCTTTGTTACTTTAGGCTACAGGTGAAGACTTATGATTGTCTCTCGTAAATCTGATCACTTTCCCATCACCCTGGGTATGCACTATACAGGGACATCTGTCAGTGTTAATCAATACATGGAGTGTTAGTCATGGATGATAAATTTGAAAGGGATTATAACAGTAAACAGTGATCAATAGAGATTTTGCTGGAGGAGTCACGAAGGAAGAACTATCTTAAAAGTGTTAGGAGGTTAATAAAACAAGGTGGTCAGTCTTAAACAAAAACTCCGGTGAGACCCACTTATTTTCTCTGTTTTCTTTTCAGGAGAAGAAAAAGAAACAACAACCACCAGACCTAGCAATTTTCACCAAGCAATTGCTACTAAAAGGGCACATTATTAATTTAGAACGTATTTGCTGATCCCTCTGTTTGTAAGTCATATTCTCCATTAGCACTCAGTGGAAGAAGGTTTGCTGGCTATGAGCTAGCATCACCGAAGCTCCTGAGAATGCCCTTTCTACAATTTCCCCCTCTGACTTTCTCTGACTTTACCATTGGTCCATGACTGCTCAGGATATTGCGAACAATGGTGTACTTCCCTGCAAGAAGTATTTGTCCAAGGATGCCACATTTAAAAATAAAATAAAATGCCGAGAGTTCAGCTCACCATCCACCCATAGATGACCCGAACAATCTGTCTTGTCATCAGAGGTCATAACAAGAGGTTGCTGCAAGCATATACCTTGCACTGAGAAGCTTATATTCACAGCGTGTTAAAACAAACAAGAGATATAACCCTCCTCTCTCCCTCCCTTCCTCCCTCTCTGTTTCATACACACAATTTGCTTATATAAAATAGTTATCTAATCCAACTGGGATTTTCTTAGATTATGACATTTTCTTGAAGATTTAAATTGAGAATTGATAGGAGGCTCGGGTAATATAGAAGCAGATAAGGTAAGAGTCAAACTAAACAAAGTTCCAAAGAAGCAAGAAGTATTATAGATATTTCTCCAATAATTTCTTTTAAAAAAATAATAATTTTTATTTACATATAAATGACACAGAAACAAAAATTTCTAATGTATTTGGGCATGATGTCTTCTGAATGTTTCTAAATGTTGAACAGATAATTTTAAGTTTTCACAATCCATTTCATCTCTTTTCTTCTCTAAAATTATTGATCTCATACCCATATTATCCTGAAAATTTAATTGGCATTCAGAAACATGGTCCTATAATTTCTAGAGCATTAACATCCACAGCATTCCTTTCACTGCCATTTCTATACTGTCAGCCCCAATTTTTCACATTTCTCTTTGTTAGGATCTTGAACACTAGGAGATGACCACTAGATAGTAGTAATGGTTGCTCTTCAGTGTCAACCCTCTGTGAAAATTCTTCCTAAAACCCAGACCAATACAATATTGCAAGTCGCCCCGAGTCTGCGGAGAGGGGCGGCATACAAATCTGATTAAACTTAAGTGTTATTTGATGAACTCAGAATAGAAGAGAACAATGACATCCTATACTTTTCCTGCTCATGTAAATTGAGGATTGCATTACTGTTACTGATGGAAAAACAAGATATAAATGAAACAAAAAAGAAATAGATTGTAAATTTGATAATGGCAGCTAGATTAATGATGGATAAATATTGGGGACGAAATTGGGATATTCAAAGAAATGAGTGGTATAATGAAATTTGGAGCATGGCAACAGATGATAAATTAAGAACAGAAATTAAATTAAAGGGATGATTAAAGTAAACAATTATAATGAAATATGGGGAGATTTTATGAAACAGTATTGGTGGAAGGCAAAGGGAATAAGCCTAGTCAAGATATTGTTTTGGAGGGGAAAAGGGCACAATTGGAATAAATTGAATATCTTTTAGTTGTTATAGAAAAAGAAATATAAGGGAAAAGTGGTATCTGGGGTATGTGCACTGTAATATTTGTATTTTCATTTTTTTGTATTTAGAGTTATAGTACTGTATATGCATTATGTTTGTATTATTTGTATTCAAAATTATATATATATATATATATAATAGATCTATCCTAGTCTCCCTTAATTTTCAAATTCATAAAAAAAAACACGTGACATATATATACATATACATATACATATACATATACATACATACATACATACATACATACATACATACATATATATATTTTTGTAGATTTTCACGGGTACATGTATGACGGTCTTGGTATATTCGGGTTTCTTCCCGTGTAGGATTTGGAAATTTCTGGCGACGTTTTGACGAGGTCTCACTCGTCATCTTCAGGCTGGTGTTTCTGTCCTTGTTCTCAGGCGAACACTGCGAGACCTGAGCTGCATTCCTTCTATAAATACTGGTGGCTGGGTGTGGTTTGATGGCTCAGCAATTGCCTGCTGTGTAGAAACTTCCTAGTGAGTCAGTGGGGTAACAATTGGGGTCGTTGATGTAGCTGAGGTATGCTGATTAGTTAATGGTTGTAGATTAGGCGTGATATCCTGAGTAGTTGGAACTTGCAGGCTACTTGATTGTTTTACAATAATATATATATATTAACAATAAAAAAAGAAAGTAACAATGACACATCACTCATCCTATACTTTTCCTGCCCAAATAAGGAAATTGACATTGCCCCTTGTATAATGCATTTTGTTGATTGTACATGTTCTAGGCTGTCAACAATTTTAATAAAAGTCTTTGCTTTCCCTTTATCTTTGAATTGTCTTAAACCTGATAAAAATATTTTCTAGACCTTCATTCATATTCATTTGTTTATAAATGTATTAAGCAGCATAAGTACACTGTTCATCACTTCCTCCCAGCATGATACAGAAGCAATTCCACATCTATCTAGCAGGAATATAATCCAGTGTATATTTTGCCATCTTCTTTACTGGGATTAATTGGGACTGGTAAAAAGTTCTGCTGAAATCAAGATACAACATGCTCATTTTACATTTATGGTCAGCTAAACTAGCAAAAGTCTACAAAAGAGATCTGGTTGTTTGACAGGACTTTTTTTCATAAAGCCATGCAAACCTCTATCGAGGCATTTTTTCCCAAATGCTTATGAATCAATTGCTGAAGAATCTCTTTAAGAGATTTACCTGGAATCAGTATACTATAACTAGTCTGCAGTTATCTACTGTGACAAGTTTGCAGTTATCTTAATTCTGTTTTTCTCATCTTTAAAGTAGGTAATACTTTAGGTATATTTTGTTGTGATTCAGCCTGAGGCTGCTCAGTCCCCAGCTATGTCTCTGCTGGCTCCATGCCCGGAGGAGGATGACAGCGCAGAGGAGGGGGCTGAACAGTCGGACGGGGGAGAGGAGAGTCAGGAATGGGATGAAGGAGAACAGCATGAGAGCCCCGGGGGGGGGGGGGGCTCTCCCCAGCCAGTAGCTTGGAGTCATTAGGTGGTGACGCACAAGCTGTCATTGACATGAGACAGAGACGTTCAGAGCAACGAAAAGAGCAGTTAAAGAAATATTTTCACCATTGAATTAGAAACAGTTGGGTTTGGGTGTGGTCCTCATCAGCAGGGTTTAAAAGGCAGGCAAGACCTTGAAGCCATGTGGAGTGTTATCAATTGGAGTTGCGGTGACCTGTTTTGATTCTCAGCGTCTCTGATCTTGGCTTGTGGCCTCGCAGTCTGGAAGACTCATGGGAGGCGTCTATTTGCTATCTACAGCTTTGTCTTGGCAGCAAGAATCTGGTATTGCTTCATGGACTATTCCCTTCGTGTATATATTTGAAGTTCCAGTGTTTTTCCTGTTTGTAAGGACATTTTCTGTTACCTGTGTTTTCCTTGAATTATATAAACTGCCTTTGCCTTTTACCAGTGTGTCTGGCTTCTCTTTTTGGGTTGGTATTGGCTTCTGGAGTGACCCAGACAGAACATATTTAGGTATGTTTTCTAGTCTATTTTCTAGTCATTGGTTCATCAACATTGCAACAAAACTTCAGATTGCATTTTATAACATTCCTTTGTGTTTCTTAAAAGAAAGCAATCTGAGACTTAAATTGTTGTTTGATTGAATTATTCCCCATTTAAAAAAATAGCTATTCCACACATATGCATGTTTTCTTTTTCAATTCTTCAGCATTGTCTCTCTTTTTAAAACATTACAATAACTAAGCTGATTTGCTGAACATTGGCATCTTACAGACGAGCATAATTGTGTAGTCTTCGTACCTATAAAATATGAAGATAGTGTTGGGAGACCATTTACAATGCAAGGGATTTTATCTTGACTAATTCTACCAGTTCTGTGAGCTTTCTTACACATTTCCCCAAACTATAGCCTCCTGTACTGAGCACAGCATGCCTTGATTCCTCTTAAATCTCTAGACACCTTTGCAGCAAGGTTGTTTTGAGTCAGACTTGATGTGTTCAGTTGTGCAGCAAATTCAGCAGGCTACAGGGACTGAATGTTTTGTTAATAAAAAGGTCCCCAAGTAGAACACAAAGAGCCTGCTGTGGTAAATATCGATCCTAGGAAATTGGCAGTTATATGTGCTGTAAGCATGTAGATTTGGTATGATATATGGAAAATATTGCCTGAGTGCTTTTGGTAGTACTTAAACCTTCTAGGCAAAAATGGTTCATTGTCATCTAATAATGATAAGCCACACAGCCACGGAGTGGGGGAGGCTATAGACTTGTATACATGTGTTATTTTTTGATATCGCTATTTAAGCAAACCTGGTTATAAAAGATATAGCATCAGTGAATAGATCACAGTTTCCCAATCTGATAACTTCCAGATGTGCTGGATGGTATTAGCTAACACAACATGGCTGTGATAGCTTAGAAGTTCTGCAAATGTTAATTCAATGCATTTGAGGGAAGCTGCTATAGAAAACTACTACTGTCAGTCAGTCAGAAAGAGAAAGATTGAGTAAACTGGACCAGTGGTCTAACTTATCAGAACCACATTCTTATGTTTAAAGGATTTCTCAGATAGATTAACAGAGTTGGAAGGGACCTTTTAGATCATCTAGTCCATCCCCCTGCTCAAGCAGGAGACGCTACACCATTTCTGACAATTGGAGCCCAATCTCTTTTTGAAAGTCTCAAGTGATGAAGATCCCACAACTTCTGAGGGCAAGCTGTTCCATTGGTTGATTGTTCTCACTGTCAGAAAGTTCCTCCTTGTTTCTAGATTGAATCACTCCTTAATCAATATTCCTCTATTATTCCTTGTCTGTCTTTCGAGTGCTTTGGAGAATAGCTTGACTCCCTCCTCTTTGTGGCAGCCCCTGAAATATTGGAACACAGCTATCATGTCTCTCCTGGCCCTTCTCTTCGCTAGACTGTCCATGTCCAGTTCCTGCAACCGCTCTTCATATGCTTTAGTCTCCAGTCTCCTGATCATCCCCTAGTTGCTCTTCTCTGCACTTTTTAAGAGTCTCAATACCCTGACCAAAACTGGATGCAATACTCCAGGTGTGGTTTAACCAAGTATTACTCATGGCATTAGTACTTCATTTGATCTAGATCAGGGATCCCCAAACTTTTTAAACAGGGGGCCAATTCACCATCCTTCAGACTGTTAGGGGGAAGACCAACTGAGTAGATGTGACTGGGTGGATGTGGCTAGGTCATGTGATTAAGTGGGCATGGCCAATTTAATAGTCCATTAAACAATGCACAGAAATTAAACTTTATTTTGTTTTGTTCCTGGGAGTGTTATACTGTATTTACTTTGTTTGCATGTTGCTCTTTTGGTTGACTTTTCTTTTTTACTAGATCATTTTTTTCAGTTGTTTAGGAGTCTAGTGGTCCATTTCAGAAAACTCAGTTTTGCAGCAATTCTTCTCAGCTCCAAGGAGCTTGAGAAATCTCTCTCTGTTTCTCTTCTCTCTGTCTCTGTCTCTCTCCCCTCCCCTCCCTCTCCCTCTGTCTGTCTGTCTGTCTGTCTGTCTGTCTATCTACTGGAGGTGGGGGTGGGTGAAAAATGGGCCCATTTTTGGCCTCCCAGGGCATCCACGCTCCCTGTTTTCCACCTCCCATGCCTCCAGAAGCATTCTGCAGGCCAAAAATGGATGGAAATGGGCAGTAAAGGGCTACCAAAATGTTTACTGCCACATTATGGATGTGGCTTATGCAGGATGCCCTGCATTTTCTTTAAACATCTTTTAGTGCAAATTGGGTGCTCTGGGGTGGAGCTCCATTTTCACTACCCCAATGCATTCCCCCTTGTCTGGGCATCAGCCCACCCCTGGAAATGGGCCATTTTTGCCTGATTTTTGGCCTCCTGGGGTGTCTGTGTTCCCAATTTTCCCCCTCTCCTGTATCCAGAATGCACTCAGCCGAAAGGTGGGTTGACTGATATGGGTGGAGCAACCTTGTGGCTCTGCGTGGGCCGGATTAAGGGCTTCGGCAGACCACATGTGGTCTGCAGGCCATAGTTTGAGGATCCTTAATCTACATTGTATCCCTCTGTTAATACAATTTAGGATTGTGTTGGCTTTTTTGGCTACCGTTGCACGTTGCTGGCCCATATATAGCTGGTTGTCCACTAGGACTCCAAGATCCTTCTCACAGTCACTGCCACTAAGTCTGGTTTCACCCAGTTGAATAGTTTTGGGGTTTTTTTGACCTATGTGTAGGATTTTACATTTTTCTACATTGAATTTTATTTTGTTAGCTAGGGCCCAGCGCTTAAGTCTGTCAAGATCCATCTGGATCCCGAGCCTATCTTCTAGGGTGTTGGCTATTCCTGCCAGTTTAGTGTCATCTGCAACTTTGGTGAGTTCCCCTTCTATTCCTTTATCTAAGTTGTTTATAAAGAATAGAATACAATACAATAGAATTTTAATATAATATAACATTTATAGATTTCTACAAGGAATCTGTCATGTGAATAAATGATTCAAGCTATATAATAAATGGGAAAAGTTTCACAACCTTAAAGGAATATAGATGTACTTGTGCCAAAGATCTTTTGCAACATGAACTGGCACTGTTTTAACTGGCTCTACTGTCAATTATATATAGGTGTGGATATAGAATTGGATGCACATCAAGTCAGGAGTCTCCCTCATTGCTGATGCCAATAAGCTATATATCTCTAACAACTAAGAAGGCTCTATTTCAACTCCCAGAATTCCGACGCTCTTAGCAATAGAGCGGCAAACATTCTAGAACAGCTGGAATAGAAAATTCTAGATAATTTTTATAGAAGAAAACATTATGGAGAGTAGTCATCCACAAATATTGTTCTGTCTGGGTGCCCCCAGACTTCAACACCAACTGGAAAAAACAGCCAGACACGCTGGTAAAAGCAAAGGCACTTTATAGTTTGAAAAATAAACACAGAGAAAAACCTGTTCTTCCCAACAGGCAGGCTATGAGGCTTCACAGCAGAGTCCTGATGGCCAGACAATACAGCAGACTTCTTGCTGGCACACACACCACTGTAGAGAATAAGACCCACGCCTTTCCCCACAAGGTTTCAGCCTTCAAGGCCACAACCCAGAATCAGAGACGCCAAAGATCACAGCCAGGTCCCAGGACTCCCAAAGATAATACTCCACAATACAGGAAGGGTGGGTCTGCCTTTTCAACCTTTCTGGGGAGAACCACACTCAAACCCAGCTGTTGCCTATTTAGGGCTAGAAATACCTGGCTAATTGTCCCCTTTGTTGTGCTGCTCTTCTCTGCCTGAGATCGATGATGGCTTGTGCATTTTCATCTAAGGACTCCAGGCTGCTTGCTGGGGAGAGCTCCACCCCGGGGGACTCAGGCTGTTCTCCCTCTCCCTCGGCCTGATATTCCTCCTCCCCGTCTGCCTGGGCCTCCTCCTCCTCCTCCTGTTCCTCATCCTCCCCCTCTGAGCATGGAGCCGGCAGAGGTTCAGCCGTTCCCTGAGGAGCCTCAGATGGAATCACAACAAATATGCTCAGAGAACTTCGGTTATTAAAGGATTCCTTTTCATCATCACCATCATGTGAGAACAGATTGCAGGATTTAAATGAATGTTCATGGCCCTTGTTCAGCACAACACTTACGCTCTTTTGTACTTTGCCTGAGTTTACATGTATAACCCTTGTGAATCAGTGAAGAAAGCTGCAGCTCTTACAGCAGTTCTAGCTTTTCAGTTCATCTCATGTTTATAAATCTGTTTTGAACAACAACAACAACAACAATAATAATAATAATAATAATAAATTTATTGTCATTGTCAAAAATAACGAATTGTCATTGGCAACGAAAGTCATGTGACACCCAGAGACCAGTCCCACCATACATAAATTTAAAAATGATCCCCTCTCATTGAGTTCTTTGACTATGTCACAAAGGTGTTGGATCAAGGTGGTGCCGTGGATATTGCCTATCTGGACTTCAGCAAAGCCTTTGATACGGTTCCACATAAAGAGCTGATAGATAAATTAGTGAAGATTGGACTTAATCCCTGGATAGTTCAGTGGATTTCAAGCTGGCTGAAGCATAGACATCAGAGAGTTATTGTTAATGGCGAGTATTCTGAGCAGAGACAGGTTACAAGCGGTGTGCCACAAGGGTCTGTTCTGGGTCCTATTCTTTTTAATATGTTTGTGAGTGACATAGGGGAAGGTTTGATAAGGAAGGTTTGCCTATTTGCCGATGACACTAAAGTGTGCAATAGGGTTGATATTCCTGGAGGGGTCTGTAATATGGTAAATGATTTAGCGTTACTAGATAAATGGTCAAAGCAATGGAAACTGCAGTTTAATGTTTCCAAATGTAAAATAATGCACTTGGGGAAAAGGAATCCTAAATCTGAGTATTGCATTGGCAGTTCTGTGTTAGCAAAAACTTCAGAAGAGAAGGATTTAGGGGTAGTGATTTCTGACAGTCTCAAAATGGGTGAGCAGTGTGGTTGGGCGGTAGGAAAGGCAAGTAGGATGCTTGGCTGCATAGCTAGAGGTATAACAAGCAGGAAGAGGGAGATTGTGATCCCCTTATATAGAGCGCTGGTGAGACCACATTTGGAGTACTGTGTTCAGTTCTGGAGATCTCACCTACAAAAAGATATTGACAAAATTGAACGGGTCCAAAGACGGGCTACAAGAATGGTGGAAGGTCTGAAGTATAAAATGTATCAGGAAAGACTTAATGAACTCAATCTGTATAGTCTGGAAGACAGAAGGAAAAGGGGGGACATGATCGAAACATTTAAATATGTTAAAGGGTTAAATAGGGTTCAGGAGGGAAGTGTTTTTAACAGGAAAGTGAACACAAGAACAAGGGGACACAATCTGAAGTTAGTTGGGGGAAAGATCAAAGGCAACATGAAAAGGATTATTTTACTGAAAGAGTAGTAGATCCTTGGAACAAACTTCCAGCAGACGTGGTTGGTAAATCCACAGTAACCGAATTTAAACATGCCTGGGATAAACATATATCCATTGTAAGATAAAATACAGGAAATAGTAAAAGGGCAGACTAGATGGACCATGGGGTCTTTTTCTGCCGTCAGTCTTCTATGTTTCTATGTTTCTAAAAATAGAAAAAAAATAGAAAAAAAATAGAATAAATGTCCCACCCACTACAAATTCCTCACCCTGAACCACTCAACCATCTACATGACAGACTGAGTAATATTGTCCAACAGTTCACTGATGGTGACCCTTTAGTTCGTTGTTAAGTGCGAGTATATCTCTGGGATAAAAACTATTCAGGAAACGTGTGGTCCAAGTTCTAGTTGTTCTATATCTTCTGCCAGACAGCAACAATTCAAAGAGATTGTAAGCAGGATGAGAAGAGTCTTTGAGAATAGTATGCACCTTCCTAGAATAGTGAGATGTGAAGATGTCATTCAGGGTGGGTAGCTGAAGCCCAATGATGTTCTGGGCAGTTTTAATAATTCTCTGTAGAGCTTTTTTGTTCGCTACAGAGCTGCTCCCATACCAAGCTAGAATGCCGTATGTCAAGACACTCTCAATGGTGCTGCGATAGTAGGACAACAGAAAGTAGGACAACAAGATGGCAGAAAGTAGATATGAAAGTAAAAAATGGCGAAGAATGAGAATCTGAACCCGGTGTCCACCATCCAATGCTCCCATACTACAGACTAACTAGAGGGCACCAGCTCGAAGAGGATTTATGTAGATATTGTTACTATTTGGTGGACATCCTAGTAACAGTGAATAACCTCCCAAAGTAGTGATTTATATCCAGTCATTCAGATAGATCTCAGAGCTGTTGAGAGTAACTTTTGGTCTTTTTACTTCAGGCAAAAGAGCTTATAATGACCGTGCTTTTTTCCCTCCAAAGGTATGACATTTAAATGCAGCTCTTTTCAGATACCACCAAGTAAAGCTATTGTTCATAACATGAGTAATATGAACAGTTGGTTTTGTTCTCTTGGGAAATATGCTATTTGTCCCCTTCATTTCTTTTCTCCTTCTTCTCCTAGTTTGATCCCCCCCTTCTCCTGTTTTTACCTCAGAGGTAGCAATCCCACTGCTATTAGCAAGATGTCTATTATAGTGTCATTAAAAAAAGCTATAGTCAGAGCATGGAATGACTCACATCATGGAGGAGTTAATAATTCACTGTAATAAAAGTATAAAGTTTTATGATAAACCACTCTCAGGGGAGTTAAATATAATCCTTAGTGGGTCACACACTGACTACAAAGCTTACATTTGTAATGGTAATTGGAATTTACTACATCACCTTTCGTTTTTAAGCATTTGTGTGTCATTAGACCTTATAAATTGATTTATATGTTCAGCTCTGGTATAATTCCACATAAAGGTACAATAAATTTTATGACATGGAGATATGGCATCTAAAACATTTTTTGGGGAAAATATTGTTATTAAACTAACTTAATTGGTGATGATGTGCAGAGGTTAAAAAAAATGCCACAACCCACAATGCGTAGGGGTTGACTGGAGAAATGTTGGCAAGCTAATTTAAATCCATAGCAAAGTCCTCAGTTTTGTTCTTCCTGATCTTGTGCTCATCTTCTTAGGATCTATTTTCTTGCCCAATTTATCTTTTTTTTAACCTCCAGGCCTGAAACTCTTCTAGTTTCTTTTTTGCTTCTTTCTGACCCATTGTTCTAATATCTTCCCTGGTTTTTTCAGTTTCCACGGAAGCCTGAAGTTCCTCTCTTGATCTTTCATTTTAGCAACTCAGCCAGGTCTCTTAATCAATCACATTAAAATCAAAACCTTGGGATTAGAGCAGTGCAGTTAAGTCAATCCCCCTCTCAGCTCAGTTCAGTTCAGCCAGATGCAACTTGAGACTTCACTGTCATGTCTACATTACTCTTTAGTGCAGTATAATAGAGGTTAACCAGAGAGGACAAATTCAGAAACGAGAGCATAGAAACTATTTTCAAAAATTTATCTGTCTTGAAAGATGCTATTGAATGATGTGCTAAAAGTCTTTATGTGCCTGTTGCTAACTGAGGCCCATGTTTACCATCACAGTTCAATTGAATTCATAAAGATGGTGCCTGATAAATTCAAATTTAAATAGCAATAGCATAGTATTTAGACATATACTGCTTCACAGTGCTTTACAGTCCTCTCTAAGCGGTTTACAGAGGGTAAGCATACTGCCCCCAACAAACTAGGTCCTCATTTTACCATCCTTTGGAAGGATGGAAGGATGAGTCAGCCTTGAGCCTACTGAGATTCGATCTGCCAAATTGCTGGCAGCCAGTGATCAGCACTACAGTACTGCACTCTAACCATTGCACCACTGAGACTCTATATAGCCAGATGCTTGAAGGATATTACTTTACGTATTATTTTTTATTTATTATTAATTGGATATTATATGCTGCCCCTCTCTGAGGATGTTTCTCTCTCCTTTATTATTGTTATAAATAAATCAAGGTGGGGAATGCAGATAATACTCTTTCTTCCTCCATTTTCTGCCACAAGAACCTTGTGAGGTGGTTTGAACTAAGAGGTCACTGTTGTGATTCAGTCTGAGGCTCCTCAGGGAACGGCTGGAACTCTGCCGGCTCCATGCTCAGAGGGGGAGGGGGAGGAACAGGAGGAGGAGGAGGACCAGGCAGATGGGGAAGAGGAATGTCAGGATGAGGAGGAGGGAGAACAGCCTGAGACCCCCGGGGGAGCTCTCCCCAGTGAGTAGCCTGGAGTCATTAGATGAGAACGCACAAGCCATCATAGATATGAGGCACAGAAGGGCAGCACAAAGAAGGGGACAATTAGCCAGGTATTTCCATCCCTAATAGGCAACAGCTGGGTTTGGGTGTGGTTCTCCTCAGAAAGGTTGAAACGGCAGGCCCGCCCTTCCTGTATTGTGGAGAGTTATCTTTTGGGAGTCCTGTGACCTTGCTTCGATCCTTGGCGTCTCTGATTCTGGCTTGTGGCCTCGAAGGCTGAAAACTTGGGGGAGGTGTGGGTTTTATTATCTACAGTGGTGTGTGTGCCAGCAAGAAGCCTGTTGTATTGTCTGGCCGTCGTGACTCTTCTGTGAAGCTTCATAGCATTACAGTTTGTAAGAACAGTTTTTGTTATCTGTGTTTGTTTTCAAAGATATAAAATGACTTTGCTTTTTACCAGCGTGTCTGGATACTCTTTTTAGTTGGTGTTGACGTCTGGGGGAACCCAGACAGAACAGTCACCAAGCTAGCTTTCATGCTTAGGCAGGACTAGAACTCACTGTCCCCTGATTTTGAGGCTAGTACCTTATTTATTTTGGTCATTTTTTTCTTTCTCATCTCTTTCATCGCTTTATTTTTCATCTCTTGCTTATGCGGCCTACTCCATTCAACAGGATCCACCAGTTCTAGAAAGGAAGCTTTTATGTTGCCAGGGACATCCGCAGTGATTATATGTGTGAGATAATATATTTGAGACAGTGGCTGTGATGACACAACTAAAACCCTGGATTTTTTTACATGCAACTCCCCCCCCTCGATATAGCACTGATTATGTGGTTGAAGCTGCCATCTTGACTTTTCTGGCCATCCCATGCCAACTCCCCCTCCCCTCCTTTTGCAGATGGGAAGATGGAGGAAGAAATGTCTTTCATTTACCATCTTCTTTGGAAACAATACTAGTATAGTGAGGATGACCTATATAAACAGACAATGTGAAACACATCACTAGCTTTGATTTAGCTCTTAACAAAATATTAATTCCAATTTCACGTAGAAAGAAAATACAGCTTTCATTTTCTATACGGTTGTTTAATAGCCTTGATATTGGAAAACTTCAGTGTTTGATTTTTGGTAGAAAAAGACCTGAAAAGAAAGAAAGAAAAAGAAATAATCAAGGAAAACCTGTTTGAAATAATCAAGTGTCTTTTCCTGCTGCTTTCCTTTAGAACTGGTGTAATTTCAACACTACTGTTCCAAAATCTGTTGTCTAATCGTGTGCGGTAAGCTTTTCCATAACAAAACTTGAAAAGATCCTTCTGTTCCCCCGTGAGCAGTTATCACTGTATTCCCCCATCACATTTGCACATTAGCAAAGCTTTATCCCATCATCTTATATGGGTTTTTGTTTTGTTTTGTTTTGAAAGCACTGAGGTAACTCTCAGGTGGCATCTCACAAACACTGAGTGGGTGTGTCACTTGCTAAATGACCCAGCCAGCTGGACAGGTTTAGGTACAATTTACTGGCAATGTATTAAAAGTGCCTTGGGAAATGATTCCTTGAAATGTTCCCACTACTGGTGCAATACAGATTAAGACCTTGGCATGAATCAGAAGAAAAATTAAATAATAATGACTTTTGGAAAGCAGGAGAAAAGATTAAAAAGAGCTTCAGTGTTTGAATAAGTGCTGCCAACTCTCATTTCAAACAGCCGAAATTCAGACACGGTTTTCATTGGAAAATATGGATGACTAGGCTGTTCAATGCCTGTATAGATATCAGCACCAATAATATAGGGAAGAAAGGTAGTTGAATCAGCTGATTATGTATTTTCAAAGTCTATGGTTTTGTTTTCATTTACTCCTTTTTAAATATCTCATTGTAATGATGAAGTTTATTTATTGATTGATTGATTTTGTCAAACAATTATAGAGTGGTAATTTGTACAAATAAAACATTAGATAAGTAATGATAAAAAGTAACAAAAGAATACAATAGGACAGGGACGGTAGGCACAGTGGTGCGCTTAGGCATGCCCCTTATTAAGTTGTTGTCGTTAGTTGCAAAGTCATGTCCGACCTATCGTGACCCCATGGACAATGTTCCTGCAGGCCTTCCTGTCCTCTACCATCCCCTGGAGTCCATTTAAACTGACACCTATTGCTTCAGTGACTCCATCCAGCCACCTCATTCTCTGCCATCTCCTTCTTCTTTTGACCTCAAGTAATTGAGTTTCATCTTCAGGATGAAAAAATTGAAGAAAAAAGATGGTGGTGCCCATAGGACTGCCACCAGAGCGGTCATGTGCAAATTGTGCAATATGGTGGCTGCTACCGGTTCGCAGTCCCCTACCGCACCGTAACAACCCACTACTGTTTTTACGACTGACTGGTTTGATCGCCTTGCGGTCCAAGGGACTCAGAAGAGTCTTCTTCAGTACCCTAGTTCAAAGGCCTCAATTCTTTGGTGCTCAGCTTTTTTTATGGTCCACCTTTCACAGCCATTCACTGCAACTGGGAAAACCATAGCCTTGACTATATGCACTTTTGTTGGCAGGATAATGTCTCTGCTTTTTAGTATGCTGTCTAGATTTGCTACAGCTTTCCTCCCAGGACCAAGTGTCTTTTAATTTCTTAACTGTAGTCCCAATCTGCGGTTATCTTGAAGCCCAGGAAAATCACTACCTCTATTTCTTCCCCATCTATTTGCCAGGAATTGAGAGGCCATGATCTTAGTTTTCTTAATGTTGCGTTTCAGACCAACTTTGCACACCCCTTCTTCACCCACATCAAGAGGCTCTTTAGTTCCTCTTCGCTTTCTGCTATTAGAGTGTTATCATCTGCATATCTGAGGTTGTTGATATTTCTCCTGGCAATCTTAATTTCAATTTGTGATTCATCTACCCCTGCTGTTCTCCTGATGTGCTCTGCATATAAGTTAAATAGGCAGGGCAACAGTATACAGCCTTGCTGAATTCCTTTCCCAATTTTGAACCTTGTCCAGTTCTCACTCTTGCTTCTTGACCTGCTTATAGGTTTTTCAAAAAACAAATAAGATGGTCTGGTACTCCTCTCTCTTTTTAAGAACTTGTCATCATTTGTTATAATCCACATAATCAAAGGCTTTAGTACAGTCAATGAAGCAGTAGTAGATGTTTTTCTGGAACTCCCTACCTTTTCCCATGATCCAGCATATATTGGCAATTTGATCTCTAGTGCCTCTGCCTTCAGTCCACATACTGCTGGATCCTAGCTTGTAGGATTTTTAGCATAGCTTTATAGCATGTGAAATGAGTGCAATGGTGTGCTAGTCTTAAGTACGCTATCTCATATATGCACAATACTAATACAGTACTAAGAACTAAACAATTGGTGAATTTGAAGGAGCTGGATGCTTCAAAAGCTTTTAGGGTAAAAAAATATGGCAGGTAGCCCTTGACTTACAACCATTGTGGATGGGTCAAATGTGGATGGGGGACAAGAAATGTGAACTTTCAACTGGGTGGGAATCTCAGATTCAGGTTTTTCCATTGTAGGTGCCAGGATGGCTCTGGCAATAAATTGGAATTTTGAGGAGTACTTTGACTTGCGCTCTGATTTAGTTTGGATTCTATCTGGAAACTTGACAGTGACTTACAATCAGGGTGGATTACTGCCCGGATAGGGGGGGAGGGATGTTGTGGGTTAGTGAAAATGGAGCTCCACCCCAGAGCACCTAATTTGAACTGAAAGATGTTGAAAGAAAATGCAGGGCGTCCTGCATAAGCCATGCCCACAGTGTAGTAGTAAAAATTATGATTGCCCTTCACTGCTTACAATACAATCAATCCTTGTGCTTGTGACTGTTGTAGCATTCCCACAGTCCCCCAATCAAAATTTGGTTACTTGGCAACTGCCATGAATTTACAAAGATTGTAACATCCTGGAATCATATGGTAGCTATTTTTGACCTTTTCAAGGGTTTCTAATAAGCAAAGTCAATATGAGAGTCTGAATTCGCTTAAGAACCACACAATTCATTTAATGACCATATTAATTCACTTAACAAATGTAGCAAAAAGATTGTAAAATCAGGTGTGACTCATTTAACAGCTGCATGGAAGTTTTGATTCAAATTCTGATTGTAATATGAGGACTACTTGGTAGAGCTGGGCTCTATCATAAATGGATGGCAGAGGGGGAATATTGGAATTATGAGATATCGTAGAAAGAATTTAGATTTTGATCTGAAATCTGACTATTCTGGTTTCTAAAGGAAGCTGTTTATGTTCAAATTCATTTAGCTGAAATTCCTAAAGTTTTTTTCCCTAGGCAACAGACTCATGAAATTTGTTCTGGGTGATAGAAATACCACAAATGCTTTTATGATCAGTACCATTGAAGAGGATGGCTGCTCCCGCCTGATAAATTTATTAATATAAGTCTGCTAAAATCCCATAACAAGTATTCTTTGTAAAGAAACAAATTGCATAAATGGATATACATTCAGATTTTACAACTGCATGGGTTAGCAGGAAGAATGCCTTTCTGTATTTTTCTGATACCCACATTTTACTGAACAAACCCATTAAATCAATTTATTTTTATTGACAAAAACACTTGTTTTGAAAATAAAACCTAATAATTGACTATATACTGGTCTTGTGGATGATGCTCTTTTCAGATTAAATGATCCTTGCTTGATCTCCTCTAAACTAATAAAGCTATTAGTAGACTTACGAGTATAACAGAAAATTGGAGAAAATAGTTGCCTCCCAATCTATACCTCAATAATAATGGAATCAAATAATAACACCAATAATGAACATGCTGATGACCATGATGAATTGTGGAAGTTCTTACTGATGCAATAAATTAAAAACAGATAGAAGAAGGCTCCAGTCTGAGTACAATGATCTCTCTTACTATTTAAATCAAAGAATTTTGAAGTTAGCAGGAAACAGCCAAAAGTAACAGCAAAGGTCAATATATTGTTCTTTAGGTGCTGGACATCATTAGTTCATCTAATTTTAATCTTGTTTCCATCTCTCAAACAATCGAACGTTCTAATGTTAACTTATAAAATCATTAAGTACTAATAGTCAGGTTCTTTAGGATTTTATTAACAACCTGCTGTTCTGTTCGGGACTATTTACCCGGAATGAAATTTGAGACCCTCTAAAAAATTTTTCCTGCATATCTGAAACTTGAAATTACATGACTTTGCATCATTTGAGGGGTCCTTTTTATGAGTATTTTTTTTAGTTGCTTAGCTTTTGCTAGTCACAGCCGGGGGGGGGGGCTTTTCTGAGCAAAATAAATAAATAAGCATTAATTTTTTCGTTTCATTTTTCATTTGTTTATGATAAGGAATGTTCAAATTAGTATACAAATGCAACAGGTATTAAAAAAACCCTTACAGTAGCTAAAATCAACCTTTTTTTAGTCTGGGTCAAATAGACCTGGGAACAGAACAAGTGTATACTAAATGCGAACAGAACACAGGGGTTAAATAAAGTAATACAGAAATCAACAGAGAAAAGCCCTTGATGGACTACTGCATGTTACCTAATGCCAAAAATAGTTGCAAGCTGTAATAAATACTGTTGACATTTTCAAGTGAAATAAAATGTATTGTCTGAATTGGTTCTAGGTTTCATACTTTTTTCAAATGTGCTTGTTCCGTAGTTGTGACGTTTCTACAGATGGCAGTATCTGGTTAACTTTGTTTGAGTTCAGAAACTAGGCAGGTGGGCCTGGTTAATAGTTGGCTGGGAGACCACCAGGGAATCCCAGGGCTGAGAATCAGATTCGGGAGCTTTTAAAAAGATCCATATAAAAGTCAAAACAAGCCCCTTCAAGTGTACTGTTAGGATGAAAACCTCATGGACCTATTGATGTGATCAAGCCTGGTTTTCAGCCCCACCATCACTAACATAATCTAGATTGAGTATATTTCTGTTGAACTTTTACAATTTTATCATATTTCTTTAGCTTGCAGTGTAAACTGCCCTGAAATTGGATGCTGAAAGAACAAAAAACATGCTGAAAGAACAAAGACTAGGAAAAAAAGAAATGCACATTTGTTTTCTGAACATATAGAATGGAATGAAATGGAATAAAATGACAGAGTTGGAAGGGACTTGGGAGGTCTTCTAGTTCAACCCCCTGCTCAGGCAGGAAACCCTAAATTTTATTTAGTTTAGTACTGTACTACTCTATTTTAAGAGTTAGGGTGGTTCACAATATCAGTGAAACTAAAGGCAACCCCCCACCCCATGACAAACAAAATAGGACAGGTAGGCCGAGTCTTCGGAGAGGGGCGGCATACAAGTCTAATAAATAAATAAATAAATAAATAAATAAATAAATAAATAAATAAATAAATAAATAAATAAATAAATAAATAAATAAATAAATAAATAAATAAATAAATAAATAAATAAATAAATAAATAAATAAATAAATAAATAAATAAATAAATAAATAAACAAACAAACAAACAAACAAACAAACAAACAAACAAACAAACAAACAAACAAACAAACAAACAAACAAACAAACAAACAAACAAACAAACAAATAAATAATCCATTTACAACGATGACTGGGTCCACCACTCATACCACAATCTTGTTAGAAGAGTATAATTTATAACTTATAAAATGCAATTTGGGTGCCTGATTCCAAACTTTAGGGGACACATGGTGTTTCATAATATGAGTGCCACAAGCAACAGCACTTAAAACAAGATTGAAGAAATGGTCAGTGATGGAAAATCTTTTTTTCCTTGGGTGCCGAAATAATGCACATGTGCGCTATTGCACCCGTGTTTGTGTCCACACCCATATTCAATAATAATAATAATAATAATAATAATAATAATAATAATAATAATAATAATAATAATAAAAAATTAGATTTGTATGCCGCCCCTCTCCGCAGACTCCCTCCACGTGTCCACAGTCCCCCATTTCCTGACTTCCAGTGGGCTTGGTAGGTCCATTTTTCACCCTTCCCAGGCTCCAGAGGCTTTCATGGAGCTTTGGCAGGGCAAAAACACCCTGCCCTGCCCCTGGAGGCCTTCTGGAGGCCAAAAAGGTCCTCCCAGAGCTTCCGTGTGAGCCAAAAATCAGCTGGCAGGTGTGATGGAGCTGAGCTAGAGCAACGGCTTATGTGCCAGCAGATATGGGTCTAGAGCATTGAGAAGAGTATAAGGCTTCTGACAGTGTCTTGGCAGTGAAAAATCCTCATAAATATTTTCTTTCTCACCTTCATTCTGCATCCAGGTGGATTTGTGGCTAGTTGCTAAAGGTACTGGAAGCAAACAAAAATATTTGAGTGAATGAACACCTTCAGAGAAGTTCTGGAGGCTTTTCTCAGTCTGTTCTCTGGGGGTCAGCAAGTTTGAGGTATTACAGCCACTAAGTGAAAATGAAAACTTCAAGAAGCTTGCTGTCTGTCACTGCCATCACTAAATCTTTTTTCAACAATCCTGGGCAGTGAATTATGGAAGCATGGAATTGACTTACACTTCATTTCAAGCCATAGTCAGTTACTCTGTCAAACACAACAGCATTCTGGAAAAGCCTATAAAAATATATGACAGGCGAAACCAGCAGCCTCCTGGATTTTTTTACATGGATATCATGTTTAAAAGCATTGTGCTGGTATGTGGTCCCATGCCTCAGGAAACAGATCTAGAGGGCCTATTGATGGACAACTATTTTAGTTTTTATCTTTTTCATTAAAAAACAGGTCACTTGCTTTTTTGACTCTCTCCCTCTCTCTCTTGCATCAGAGAAACAATTACAAGAGTAAGACAATTTGGCACATTCAGGCAAAGTACCATATTCTGGGCTGTTTGTGCTGATTCCCTCTGAATTTGGCATAAAGCGTTTCCCTAACAATCTTGTTAAACCTGTGGCCTTATGGGCAATGAGGAACCTTAAATTAAAGGGTTACAACTAGGGCTGAAAGGTTTATGATAAAATATTGTTTTCTCACAGTAACAAACATAGCATATTTCATGGCGCATTGTCAAAGACTTGGGCATTTCATGATCAAATATGAAATATTTATTAATCTGAGCAGCTTTTGGAAGGCATTTCCAGGCTGTGATACAGCTGCTACGTGGTGAAGCTGTAGACAAGGGGGAGAGAGGTCCTGCGATTGCAGGAGTCACAGAAATAATAAAGACAGGAGTAGTTCCTCCTCTGTATCAGTGGTGTGAGCTTTTCTTGGAGAATAAAGAAAACTGCTAACTGTCATGGCTGGAGAACAAGTTGAAAACCCATAACTATAAATGAAAGGCAGGTTCTAGTATTTGTGTCTTTTATACAGTAGATGAGTGATGAGGGGGCTTGATTTCCATTTGTCTCCATCCATTTTTCTTTGGTGCTGGGTCCATAACTTGTTCAGTTCAAGTCTCTCCTACAATAAATTGTTTTTCCTTGAGTATTGAACAAGGGGAACAGTCATCTTTAATCTTAATCCTTGACTCAGAAAAGGTGAAGAATTGTAACTGGATGACATTTTGAAGCAAAGTGAATCCGACTTGTAAAACTGAGCCAAATGTGTATATTGGAACTCATTTTTTCTTGAGTTTGACCAAGTCATCAAATTGGGCAGTCTTTATTCTGGTCTCAAAATCTTTTTTAAAAAAATAAAAGGTTTTTTTTATTTTTTTTCTCCACAACAACAAAGAAAGAAAACATTTTTTTCCCCACAGTAATAATTCCTCCAGCCAACAGATAGCACTCCTCACTGGCTCCCCAAGTTCATTCTTCCTGTTAGTTAATATGTTAAAATATTTTAAATCAGTTCATATTGATTCAAAGATTTCTTAGTTTAAAATTAATTCAATATTTACAATATTTCCAAAAGACCTCAAAGGGTGTGCTTTAATCCAGTGTTTTTCAACCAGTGTGCCGGGGCACACTAGTGTGCCGCGAAACATGGTCAGGTGTGCCGTGAAGCTCAGAGAGAAAGAAAGGGAGAGAGAGAGAAAGCAAGAGAGAAAGAAAGCAAGAGAGAGAGAGAGAAAGAAAGCAAGAGAGAGAAAGAGCAAGAGAGAGAGAAAGAGAGAGAGAGAGAGAGGGAGGGAAGGAGAGAGAAAGGAAGACATAGAGGGACGTAGGGTGGAAGAGAAAGAGAGCAAAAAAGAGGAAAGAAGGAAGAGAAAGAAAGGGGGATGGAGAGAAAGAGAAAGAAAGAGGAAGGAAGGGAGAGAAAGAGGGAGGGAGAAAGAAATAGAGCGAAGGGGAGGAAGAGAGAGAGAGAATTTTTTTGTCCAAACTTTTTTTAGCTGCCACCCCCCCCGGCTCAATGTGCCCCAGGGTTTCTTAAATGTAAAAAATGTGCCGCGGCTCAAAAAAGGTTGAAAATCACTGCTTTAATCACTGCTTTTTAAAGCAATTTTTTATAATCTTCGGTGATAACTAGCTGCTTCCATTTGGGGGGGGGCATTCCTCCCCCCCGTTTTAATCTCTTTTAAAAAGTCCAAAATCTTCTCATTGGCAGAATAACTCACCAGCTCAACTTGTACTCTCCAACTCATCTACACCCCTTTCTGGTCTCAAAATCTGTGCCAGGAAGTGCTTGCATTAGAAAATGCAACAATGAAACATCCATACATTAGGAAAAGTTTTGTACAAAATGGCTACATGAAGAGAAAATGTTGATTTTCATATAAAGAAGGAAAAAAACCCAGGGCAAGTAGTAGAAACTTTGTTTGATGGAATGAATATCAATGAAATAAATGCACATTGATGAAATACTATAACATATTCCCTAATTTTCATATTCTGCTCTTCTTACAAAGGATGTAGGGCAGCATACTTGCTACTCCCTATTTTGTTTTCACAAGTTCCTTGTGAGGTAAATCAATCTAATTATTGTCCAGGATGGCCTGGAGACAATCATGGAGCAATGGACATTATTGCATCCTGTAATTTGATCCTTGATACTGTTCTGTCTGGGTTCCCCCAGACCTCAACACCAACTGGAAAAAACAGCCAGACACTCTGGTAAAAGCAAAAGTACTTTATAGCTGGAAAAAATAAACACAGAGGAAAACCTGTTCTTCCCAACAGACAGGCTATAATACTTTACAGCAGAGTCCTGATGTCCAGACAATACAGCAAGCTTCTTGCTGGTACACCCACCCCAAGGTTTCAGTAGTCAAAGGCACAAACCAGGATTCCAAGACGCCAAAGTTCACAGCCAGGTCCCAAGACTCTCAAAGATAAAACTCCACAAGCCAGGAAGGGTGGGTCTGCCTTTTAGCCTTTCCAAAGAGCACCACACCCAAACCCAGCTGTTGCCTCTTTAATGCTGAAAGTACCTAGCCAATTGGTCCCTTCGCTGTGTAGCTCTTCTCTGTCGCAGATCAATTATGGCTTGTGCATTTTCCTCTAAGGAATCCAGGCTGCTTGCTGGGGAGAGCTCCCTCTGGGGGGACTCTGGCTGTCCTCCCTCTTCTTCAGCCTGGGATTCCTCCTCCTCGTCTGCCTGCACCTCCTGTTCCTCATCCTCTCCCTCTGAGCTGGAAACCGACAGAAGATCAGCCGTTCCCTGAGGGGCCTCAGACGGAACCACAACAGATACAAAACCAATCAATCAATTAACATGAGGAAAAAAAGGTTCTGGGTTTCCCTTACATTTCTTCTTTTTTAAACGCATAAGAACATTTACATATGCAATGTTGATAATGGGATTGGAATGCATGCATTACATGTTAATACCTGCAAACTCTATTATCTCATTCATTGCATATGCAGATCAAAGCTTGAGAGAGGAAGAAAGTTGAAAGCCTATTTATCCATTACTGCAGTGCTTCCCATACATGGGTAAATTACCCAAAATTGAGTAAAAGCAGTTTTTCTTTAGATAACAATACATGGTCATATGTTTTTCTGTGCAGCTAGTAGTGTTTTACCTGCATTGTTTAAAAGGGAATTTCTGATAAGCAGTTTTGGATAATGAAGAGGCACTGCATTACAGGTTGTCCTCAACTTACGGCCACAATTGAGCCCCAACATTTAAGTTGTTAAGTGAGAAATTTCTTAAGTGAGTTTGACACCCCTTTATGACCTTCCTTGCCATATTTGTTAAGTGAATCCCTGCAGTTGTCTTCCCCATTGACTTTGCTTGTATGCTGCAAAAGGGGATCACATGACCCTGGGATACTGCAACCATCATAAATGTGAGTCAGTCGCCAAGCATCTGAATGTAGATCTGTGACTGTAGAGATGCTACTGTTGTGGCCCATCTGTGGCCTGCTCAGCTGATCACGGATTCTGAGGTTCGAGAGACAGGTGTGTCCAGTGTACATGGCATCTGAGTATGATAGTGAGGAGGTCGGAGAGGATGTGGGGTCAGAGGCTGAAAGCCAACCAGGGCCTATTGCACCTCCAGAGGTGCCCATGAATGTCTCAGGAGAAGAGCAAGAGCCTTTTCTTGATGCAAGAGTGCACAGGAGTATCAGCAGACAGGAATGGCTGAACAGGAAGTGGTCTATGCATGAACAATTAGCCACGCCTCCTGGCTATATAAGGGTTAGTCTTATGATGAGCGAGTGTGGAAGTCAACTGCATAATGTGAATGATGGTTGATCGGAGTTGGAGGTGGGACTAATGAGGTTATTATGATAAAATTACCAACTGAGAAGAAGGGACTTCTTATCTCCAAGCTGCCTGCCAACTCAAAGTGAGTCAGTGAACATGCTAGCTGTGTGATCAAAGAAGAAATAGCCATGAACCAAATCTCTGCTCTTGGGCAATAATTAGCTGGCACAGAAAAGACATTCCTTGCTTGTTGCTGTATTTTAAAAAACCTCTCTGCTTTATAAATATTAGAATGATATACTTAAAACCTGTAAACTCCGTGTGTGTGGATCTATTTTTCGAAGGGCTTATCACTGGGACAGAACAGCTACAATGATCATAAGTGTGAAAAATGGTCCTAAGTCACTTTTTTCAGTGGTGGTGTAACTTTGAAGGGTTAATAAACAAACAGTTGTAAGTCAAGGACTACCTGTATGGTATTCATATGTGAGGCATTCATCTATTCAAAGAAGAACAGTTCCACCTCAGACCGTTAGCCCTACTCCATTAATTCATTGAATACAAAGAACAGGAAGCTAAAGTCTACTTGTAAGTAGCTAATTGCATACTGGATCTCTATGCAGTCTAGATGACTGGAAGTAATCTCTACCAGATCAGACAGAGGTGTGCTTGAATTCTAGAAAAAAAGATAGCTTAATTGAAGCCAGCAGTAATACCCTGAATTCTAGGTCTTAATATGAGGGCATTTCATCAGCTACTCTAGGAATAACTGCATGCATGTGTGAAAAGTTAATGCTATTAAGAATTTCGATTCTAGCGTCCACAAGGCTTTGCTTGCTAGCAGAAATAGCTGTGCAAAAGGAATAAAAACCTCCACTGCATATGATCATTTCAGTTTTTGTACAATTCCATTACAAAACAAATTGCAAAGTAAAGAGCACCTCCCCAAGTTATACATACATGCACACACGTACGCACACACACACACACACACACACCATAGAGAGTTGGCACAATGTGAAATGTAATTAGATAGCACTTTGTTAAAAGTCGGGAGTAAAATCTAACAAAGCCAAGCCCCAGATTTATATGCATGTAACTGTATAATACATAATTGTCAACTGTTCCGAAAAGATCTAATTTTGATAATGCATATTGAGACTGGTTGTCTGTTTTGTTAATGAGTGGGTCTGAAAACACTTGGCTTGACAGCTCGAAAGGCAGCACTACTGAGCACAGCAAGGAAGGAATATAGAGGGGGAGGGAGGGAGCGTGTGCGTTTGTGTGTGTGTTTGTGTTTCTTAGAAATGAGGAAGAAAAATGAAGTATTCACTTTATAGCAGGCTTTGAATTATCTTCCTGAAATATTAACAATACAACAAAATAACATATTCATCTACTTTTGACAATTTATAATTGATGTGCAGTTTTGTTTTCAAGTCAGCATTTCTGAGGCTTACTTGCAAACTAGCTGTACACCTGCAAAAGAAAGCAATAGGCAGGCAGGAAGCAGCAGCACAAAAATATGAATGAAAATCTTCAGCCTTCCTTCCTTCCTTCCTTCCTTCCTTCCTTCCTTCCTTCCTTCCTTCCTTCCTTCCTTCCTTCATCTTAGAGGTCAGAAACACATGGATGTTTATTGGTAATGGAGATCCAAAATTAAATATTAATTTAAAAATATTAATTAATTTCTGATCTATCAAATGTCATCGCTAAATAGATACAAATTATTTTCGCTTTAGATCTTTTTTTCATATACCACTAATTCCCAGAGTCTTACAAAAAGTTTCTTTGCTTAAAAAATAAAATAAAAGCAAGATCAACAATATTACATTTGGTGCAAAAACAAAGCAAAAATACAGCAAAGCAGATAAGTTTCTAGTTAAAAAAACCCCGAACCTGTGCTGGAATAGTTTTAAAACCTGTATAAACAGAAAGTGAAAGCTCTTTAGTAAATGCAAGGCTGACCGCAGTTAGCGGTCAGATGAAATTGCATTTAGGCGCTTCCGTCTTCTCCATATTGGCAATCTCGCGATGCAGGCTGCGTGCCGCCGCACTAAGCATTTCCTGCTAGGGGGGCATGCCGGGTGAGCCCTATAAATAGGGCTGCACCTGGGGCAATTTCTCCTTTTGCCCCCCAGCCACTGAAAAGCGGACACCCTCCCTCCCTATCTTAAAGTGTGCCCTGAGGGGGTCGTCCACAGAGGCTGAATAGGAATTTTTTTTGCAGTTTTAGCTATTTAGTTGCGACCGTTTTTTTGCCTATTCCACACTGGGGAGTGAGGAGGGACTGGATAAGGAGTGTGGAGCATTTTGTTATAACCTGATAATTGGCTTTCTTTTTGGTCACTGGGGTTGGCAGGATAGGGGCAGAAATGGGCAGCGGTAGCAACTGCGTGTTCTCCTTTAGGGCATCTCTTGAAAGATGATGGGCTGCCTCTTGCCAGGAACGATAACCCCACCTTGCCATCACCCTGTGTGCCAAGCTCCTACCTTTCCCGTGTGGTTTTAATGGTCTGTAATTGTGAATGATTTTATCTGCTGTGTGCCATAACTGTCAATTTTAATATATTTTTTCTTTAATATATTAAGCCGTAAACAGTCCAGAGTAATTGGATATGAGATGGATGGCAAATGAATGAATGAATGAATAAATGAATAAAATAGAAGAAGAATAAAAGTTATATACAATAAAAACCAAATATAATTCTAAGAGATAATAAAACAGAAAAATATATCAACAGTCATTTTCAATTTAAAACTTTTGAGATTAAGAGATTAAACAATGTTGAAATGAAATATGTGTGTTCAACAGGAAGATTGATAGAAAAGGAAGCCATGTTCATCATTATGTTTCTGGGATCTTGATGGTTCAGGGAACAACAACATAGATTCTCCTGAAAATTGCATTTCTTGCACTATGTATTTTTGCAAATATTGCCCTCTGCCAATGTTTTCCATAGAGTTGGCGGGAACAGGGGTGGAAGTGGAGCAAAGCTGTTGTTTAACAGCATTCAACCTTGCATCCCTCCTGACATACTGCTATGTTCAACATTTATTTTCTGTTTTATACCAAGATTTGATGTGAGATTGTGAGAAATCGTGTTATGCCCAGGCTTCCTTCTGAGTTGAAATGCATGATATTTTGATCACAGGCACCTCCCTTGGCTAATTCCTTTCTCTCCCCAACTTAATTTTTATACTGCTGCAATGCATTATTAATTTTCTATTGAGGCATATGACTTTCAAGGCTACCTTGAGTGTAATCCATTTTTTACACAGTGTTGAAAAGGACTAGAACATTGCACAAATGAAAATGCTCCACAGAATGAAAACAAACAAAAATGAGATTGAAAAAAAATGATGGCAAGTGGCAGACTGTCTATTGCAAGTTAATTAATTAAGCCAGTCACCACTGGTTCTTGTATCCATCAAGTTCTTTCTATTAAAAAATGAAGATTATATAACATTGAAATGGGTGGGATATAAATGAATTTTAAAAGCTGTATCTCAACTGTGGGGACAGACAATTAAACCATCCTGAGAATTAGTTGGACAGACTGAGCAGATAAGATATTTGTTTAATTCTAGCTGTTTGTTCCTTGCCTTCAAGGAAAATTAGGTAGGGCTGCCGAGTGCTAAATATGTTTCTTTTTCAACAGAATGACAGGTATAATGATCTCACAGGTCTAGGAGATAATTTTAGTAGAGAGATGTTAAACTACAAGTGAACATAGGCTCAGTGATTGAAGGCAAAATGTTTAGGGAAGTAAACAAAAACCTTGGCAATGTTTATTTGTAGTTTGTTTCTAACCTCCTGAATCATATTAAGAGCAGCTCTGATGTCCTGGATTATGCAGCATTTAATATTTGAAAAATGTCATGGACATGGAAAATGCACTTGCCCAAAGAGTTAAGTGGAGTCTTGATATGTGCCATCCTAATACATATAGTGATGTAGAAATAGTAAATATTTTTAAATTTGCATGGCTATCCAGTGCATACATAAGTTACCTCCCCCCACACATCCATTCCTGCTTTTATCCCCCTCCCCTTAGATTTAACTTCAAAAAGTGGGAATTTTAACAGATATGAAAGCTGAGATATACTATATGAGAAACAAATAGCAATATCTGGTCTCTTTCTTAAGGAGCACTACATCTGATTAAAAACAAAGGACCCCGATCAATATATTGATATTAATTCTTTGAGAGTTGAGATTCAGGTATCTATCACCAGAGGCATGCTCTGGGCCTCTCATCTGCAGAGGTCTTCAAACTTGATAACTTTAAGACTTGTAGACCATAGCTCCCAATTTTCTCCATGGCATTTTTTTTCTTGCTTAAATCATACTTCTGCCTGTCATCACTCAGAAGAGTTCTTTATAGACATACTGAAGCATACAATGATCTTTTATTTTTATAATATTGAAAGTCTGGCTGGCCCCTCTATGTTTTCGGTTGAAGCAAGCACCTCTATGGTTGTCTTTCTCTTTTCAATTATTCACCACTCCTAGTCCAAATTGATGGTTAGTGCTGTCACTGCTGACAAAAGCAATGCTAGGGTCACTTTCTCACTGGCGACTTAAGCATCTTCATAACAGCCAGCCATTAGTGAAGTCACATTACTATGATTTAATTCAGCATAGTTATTTTGGCACAATGATGGTTGGATGTGGCTAGGAGATAGACACTAGGAGTTGCTAGTAGGGAAATAACTGTTGTAGAGACAAGGAGCTTCATTTAGCAATCTTCATTGTGCAGGAGGCTGTAGAAAAAGACCAGGAGTGGGTTTCGGATTCTGTTAGTGCCGGTTCACTCAGGGATGTGCCACATGGACAGGTGCATATTGCACACTATGTGTGCATGCATGTGCAGTACTAAAGAAAACTGTGATGCACAGAAGCAAAAAACAAGATAATAATTAATAATAATAATAATAATAATAATAATAATAATAATAATAATAATAATATTATATTGGATTTGTATGCCGCCCCTCTCCGCAGACTCGGGGTGGCTAACAACAATAATAAACACAACATGTACAATCCAATAATAAAAAACAACTAAAAACCCCTATTATAAAACCAAACATACACACAAACATACCATGCATAACTTGCAATGGCCTAGGGGGAAGAGCTATCTCAACTCCCCCATGCCTGGCGGTATAAATGAGTCTTGAGTAGTTTACAAAAGACAGGGAGGGTGGGGGCAGTTCTAATCTCCGGGGGGAGTTGGTTCCAGAGGGCCGGGGCTGCCACAGAGAAGGCTTTTCCCCTGGGGCCCGCCAGATGACATTGTTTAGTCGACGGGACCCGGAGAAGGCCAACTCTGTAGGACCTTATCGGTCGCTGGGATTCGTGCGGTAGCAGGCGGTTCCGGAGGTAATCTGGTCCATTGCGATGTAGGGCTTTAAAGGTCATGACCAACACTTTGAATTGTGACTGGAAACTGATCGGCAGCCAATGCAAGCCACGGAGTGTTGAAGAAACGTGGGCAAATCTTGGAAGCCCCACGATGGCTTTCGCGGCTGCGTTCTGCACGATCTGAAGTTTCCGAACACTTTTCAGAGGTAGCCCCATGTAGAGAGCGTTGCAGTAATCGAACCTCGAGGTGATGAGGGCATGAGTGACTGTGAGCAATGACTCCCTGTCCAAATAGGGCCGCAACTGGTGCACCAGGCGAACCTGGGCAAACGCCCTCCTCGCCACAGCCGAAAGATGATGTTCCAATGTCAGCTGTGAATCGAGGAGGATGCCCAAGTCGCGAACCCTCTCTGAGGGGGTCAGTAGTTCCCGCCCAGGGTAATGGACGGACAGATGGAATTTTCCTTGGGAGGCAAGACCCACAGCCACTCCGTCTTGTCTGGGTTGAGTTTGAGTTTGTTGACACCCATCCAGAACCCAACAGCCTCCAGGCACCGGCACAGTCTAAGATAGCACAGCCTATGGCACCTCCAATAGAGGCCTGGGTCACTGCCAGTTCCAGAGACCCAGGTTGCAAAGTAACTAATGATTCAATAGAACTGGTCCGAACCCACCTCTGAAAAAGACCCATCCCTTGGCTGCTATATCAAATGTTACAGATTCAAAAATAATAGAGAGTTTGGTTCTTTTAGTGACAAAGACCTCTGTAGGTGTTATGAAGACTTCTGGTTTTACTGTGCTGGTCTGCTGTCTGTCATGATTGATGATTCTCAATAATTTGGCAAATGTTGCTGGTTTCGTGCTTATATTATACATTTCTTTTAACATATTTTAGCAATTTAAAAATTGTATTTTACTGATATTGTGTGCTTAATATATGTTGCCTAGACGGTTCTCACTGCGAAGTAATAATAAATGATTTAAAATGTAATTGAATAAATAAATGGCCTATAATTGCCATACTATTTAAATAAAAGTGTAGAAGATTTGTGAATATCTGAGTTAATTGTTTACATCTTTTTAAAAATGTTCTAAGAAGGATAAGGATGAGCAGATTTCATCCTGAAAAGTGATTAGTGCACAAGTTCAGTCAACCTATAACTCTATCCAAGGGAATGACTCAAAGTTATTTTCATTGATTTTGACCTGTACAATATAAATGTACTGATCACAGTTTTTGGTGAACTACAAAGTTATGGGAGAATAATACAGCATTCAGAAAAGAGTGACTGGACGCCCAATCTCCTGATGGCCTTGGAAAAATTGCTTAATGTCATTTTATTTATTTAATTTGCCTAACAAAAGCCTACAGTCACTGTATTAATTGTGGTGGCTCTACTCCATGGGGCTAGTGTGTTGGTTTCACTAAAACATCTTGGAAATGAAGTATTGTTGGCCACATGTAAACTCTTCATCTATTCCAGTGATGGTGAACCTTTTTTCCCTCGGGTGCAGAAAGAGCATGTGTGCACATTATCATGCAAGCGTGAGTGCCCATACCCATAATTCAATGCCTGGGGAGGGCAAAAACAGCTTTCCCCACCCACCGGTGGCCAGTGTTCCCTCTAATTTTTTGGGGGGGTGGGCGGAAAAGTATAGTGTCTGAGCGGCAGTCCCTTCGGGACTGGGCGGCACAGAAATAATAAACAAACAAACAAACAAACAAATAAAAAACCCCACCCTGTTTTGCCTCAGAGAATTTCAAAATAAAATACTGTACTGTGTGTCTATAACAGTGAGGTCGTAATAGAGCAACTCTATAAATATTAAAATGCCACTTAAATAGTTGAGCTAGTTTCAAACTAGATTTTGATTTTCTTTCTCTCTTCCTTACTCCCATTCTTTTTCTTTCTCTTTTCCTTCTTCTCTTTTTCCTATCTGTTTCTCTCTGTTCCTCTCTTCCTCTCTCTCTTTCCCTCTCACTCTTTCCCTCTCGGCTTCTGGGCAGGTTTGGAAAACTCTGAGTTGATGATGATTTTTAAGTGAGCGATTGCTCACTGCTCAGCTTAGAGGGAACTATGCCGGTGGCCCTCTGGAGGCTGGAAATGGCCTGTTTCCCAACTTCTGATGGGCCCAGTAGGCTCGTGTTTCACCCTCCCCAAGCTCCAAAGGTCTCCCTGGAGCCAGAGGAGGGTAAAAACGTCCTCCCCCATCCTCCTGGAGGCTCTCTGGAAGCCAGAAATGCCCTCCCAGAGCCTTTGTGTGAACCAAAAGTTAGCTGGCCGGCACACACATGCACTTTAGAGCTGAACTAGGGAAACGGCTCGCGTGGCATCACTGACCTATTCTGTTCTTAATGAAGAGTAAACTTTATAATTTTACAAATCTTTCCTTTGAAGGTAGACATTTATTTATTATGCATGCATTTATTACTAGGATTTATATATCATTGAGCTTAAATGACTCCTGGTAGCATAGAAGAAGATGGCATATGTAATATGCAATTTATTTTTTAAAAACTTTCTATGAAAGTAAATATGCCTCCTTACCCCATCAAATGGAGCTCCCACATCAGTAATTTCTCAAACATACATTTAAAAGGAACAGTCTGAATTGTCTTACCGAAGACCAATATGGAGACTGCTAGGCTCATCCTCCAGGGTCATATTTTCCACGTTACAGAGGTGATCTGGGCCCTTGATGTGGCCCTGTTTTTTAACCTTGGCAATTTAAGGTGTGTGGACTTCAATGCCCAGAATTCCATAGCCAGCCTATAGGATAGGTCATTTCCTATGGATATGCATATTTCCGGTCACAATTCAAAGTGTTGGTTATGACCTTTAAAGCCCTTCATGGCACTGGACCAGAATATCTCCAAGACCGCCTGCTGCCGCACGAATCCCAGTGACCGATTAGGTCCCACAGAGTGGGCCTTCTCCGGGTCCCATCAACTAAACAATGTCAGTTGGCGGGCCCCAGGGGAAGAGCCTTCTCTGTGGCGGCCCTGACCCTCTGAAACCAACTCCCCCCGGAGATTAGAACTGCCCCTACTCTCCTTGCCTTTCGTAAGCTCCTTAAGACCCACCTGTGTCGTCAGGCATGGGGGAACTGAGACATCTCCCCCGGGCATATACAATTTATGAATGGTATGCGTGTATGTACGTGTGTTTAGAAAATGGGGTTTTTAAATGTTTTTAGTAGAAATTTAGATTTGTTGTAATCCGTTTTTTCACTTTGTTGTGAGCCGCCCCGAGTCTGTGGAGAGGGGCGGCATACAAATCTAAATAAATAATAATAATAAATAATAAATAATTTATCTGCAGGAGGTGATCCCTTAGGTAACCTGACACCTAGCCACATGGGCTTTTATAAATCAAACCTGCTTTCTAGAATTAGATTATTGGAGCTATATCTGAATAATAACCTGTATGAGTCTTTTTCCTATTATTCTTTTAGCATTTTAAGCATCTTTCCGGATGCATAATCATTGTGCTTTTTAATGTATGACATCTCATTTCCTTCCATCTCTTTCTTTTGCCTGCCAGCCTTCTGCTCCCATCTGCAAATGGAAATGAAAGGTTTTGTCCTTTCTCACCTCAAAATCTCTGGAAATTTGGTCAACAACCTAATAATATCCAGACTTTAATAAGACTTCACTTTCCCTCTGAGAAATCAGTTGACCGTGGACACCTTTGGATTCTACTCTTTCGCAGGATATTTGAACAGCTCTTATGCTGCTTATTGGTGTCACTTAGAGAGGACACATGCATATAGACAAACACCCCTTCTAAATAAAATTAATATTACTAATTTCAAATAATCACAAAGGAAACATCTCTTCTGATTGGGATTTGGTCTCTAACACCTGCCTTGAAACATTGAGACACTCGCTCATATGCAGCTTGTGCTGTTATATAATTGGTAGCAGAGTAAATTATTTAGCTGGTCAGAAGAAGGGGGGAAATAGTGCACTTCTTTTCCATCTTGAGTGGACAGCTTAGTGACGAGCATTCAGGCATATGAAATCTGAGGCAAAAGGAATCAAAGCAGGCATGAAAGTTTCATTAGAACTGAACCGGGAAAGCCATCCTAGCTGACATGATTTCCAAATGAACCTGAAACTGCCCATGACCAGTGAGGACATTTTCAAACTTTTGCAGGCTGGGCATAGGGAAGCAGTCTCAGAGAAAATGATTGTGCAGGAAGATGTATCTGTTGCAGGCCAGCATATCTGGGGGGGTGGGATGTGGGGGGAGAGAGCCTAACTCTTCAAAGAGAAACTTTTCATGTATTTTGCCACAGAGGAGCAATGTGAATCTCCAGCTACTTTCTTTACTGTCATATTCCACAGCTCTCACTTCAAACTTAATATAAACTGCTCCAAACTAGATTGCAGAAAATACGACTTCAGCAATAGAGTGATCAACGCCTGGAATACATTACCTGACCCTCTGGTTTCTTCCCCAAACACCACAATCTTTAACCTCAGATTGTCTACAGTTGACCTCTCCCCTTTTCTAAGAGGTTTTTAAGAGGTGTGCATAAACACACCATAGTACCCATTGTCCCTGTCTTACTATCCTATTTTCTTCTTTTATCATAACTTTCTACTTATGCTTTGCTTATACAAATCACAATCCTATACTTGTTTGACAAGCAAGCAAGCAAGCAAGCAAGCAAGCAAGCAAGCAAGCAAGCAAGCAAGCAAGCAAGCAAGCAAGCAAGCAAGCAAGCAAGCAAGCAAGCAAGCAAGCAAACAAACAAACAAACAAACAAACAAACAAACAAATAGCGAGCTAGCTAGCTAGCTGCCTCGATCACACGACTGACTTCTAATTGTCTTAGAGACAACAAAACCAACATAAAATAAAAGCTGTGCTACAAATCTGGAAGCTGGTCCATTAATGAAGAGAGGTGCCATGCCTTACTTATCCTCTTGACAACATTCTAGATCATCATTATTCAAAAACATATTGTAAGCACTCTCACATGTCCCACAAGATTAGATTCTAGGGATCTTGGAGGCCTTCTCCTCCATATCCCTATTAGGTTAGGAATTCTCATACTATCTCAGACAAATGGTTCTCCAAACCTTGTTTGAAAATCTCTTAATGATTAAGTATTTATGACTTCACCAAACAGGCTGTTCTATCACTTAATAGCTCTTATGGTCTGGAATTTTCTCCTTATTATGAGTCTGGATCTCCCTCGGTAAACTGCCACCCAGTAGTTCTTGTACCTTGGGGCATCATCTTCCTTGTAACTGCTTTTCAAATATTGTAAGACAACTATTATGTCTCCTCTTAGCCTTCTATTCTTTAGAGTAAACATAAACAGTTCTTTTAATTTTCTCTCTCGAAACATAACCCCCAAGCCCCTCACTATCTTTATTGCCCTTCTTTGTACATTTATAGTTTCGCAGCATCTTTTTTATTTTGTGCTAATCAATTATCAAATGAACACGTGATTTCAATTGGAATCTGACCTGTTCAAATGTTGACATTATACCTCTGTGGGTGCAATCAAAGATTGCACTGCAACATATTCCTGAATCATGCATAATGTGTGGTCTACCAGGACACCAGATCCTTCTGGCACATACTATTTCTGACCTAGGTATCTTACACCTGTGGATTTGTTTTTTCCTACCTGAGTGCAGAATATTACTTTTCTTATCACTGAATGTTGGATAGAGTCCAACGTTCAAGTCTTTCAAGATTCTTTTCAATCTTTGACCAGTGTACTGAGATATTAGCAGTTCATCTCTCATGTTAGGTGTAACTTGGATGAGCATCTTTATACCCTCTTGCCTAAGTCATTAAGAAGCTATGTGGAAGAGCACTGGACCTAGGACAAAACCCTGAAGTACCCATATTACCCATCCCCAATATCTTCTGCTGAATTAACACCTGTTCTAACATTGGCTTGGACTTCTTGGAGTTAGATTCTAAACACATCTGGAGGGAACTAGATTGTGCAAGCTATTTGAAATGATAATAGTTGGAATGAACATGGAATTTCTTTGTACATGCTCTATCACTCAGTTGTAGACTTGTGCCAGATCATCTCAGGTTCATCATAGCTCAGAACAACAGCACACAGAACTGAATCGAGGGCTACAGGAGCATTGCGACTTTTATATACCAGCAGCAGTTCCTGCTGGCGAATATTTAATCATGAACTTAAAGTTTGTCAAAGAATGGCTCTGACCTCTAAATCTTTTTATCGATTACCTCTGAGTCCATTGTGTTTCAATGCACTTTCTCAGGCAAAGAGAGGGCAAAATCAGGTATAAGCAAAAAAAAAAGAAAAAAAGGCAGATCCTAGCAAACGATATGCAATAGCGCTGTTCCAGATTTAATAAGAGCTATTGCTGGTTTCACAAGACAACAGGGATAAAATATTGCATTATGCCATATGTTACTTGGGGGGAAAATCCGCTGGAATTACACAGCTCCAGGGGGAAGCAGCATAGTGGCAGCTATTTTGCGTTAATAAATGGTGCCTTGATAGACAAAATAGTAATTGGTCCCCATTGTTTTCCAAGTCTTCTGATTCTTACTTTCATGCACATTTAATATTTGCTATCTTGAAAATTGATGTGGGGAGTTTCCACCATGGATAGTAATTAGCTTTCCTTGATAGGGGTTACAAGTAAATTGTGACTTTAGAAACTCACTTTATAAGGAGTGTCAAAGTCTGGATCGCAAACTGAGCAAAGGTTAAATGCCCATGTGAAGAACCACAAATTAGTTCAAGTTAGGACTGAGCTGATAGCTCTTGCTGCTTTTCTACACATATTTTATTGTAATAATGTAAAAAAAAAACTTGTTGAAGTGTCTGTTTGTTAAGGGTTGTTAATTGAAATTAATATAATTTGATTTCTGTGATAATAGATTTTATTCCTATCTACATAATTGGCTTCAAGTAATGTTATCATACTGGACATAGAAATGGGGACAATAGCCTATTTAACTATTGCATGTTGACTGGTTGGGATTGTTATTGTGTTTAATTGGCAAAAAAAGCAGCAATGAAGGTAATTATTGATGTCAAAGAAAATGTGAATGGCACTGAACAAACATTATCAGCATTACTATTTCAGAATCTGTGTGGCTTTTTCAAATAAAATAATACAACTGCTCCCACAGTTTTCATGCAGTACATGAATGATATGCTCCACCCTCACTTGTACAAGGGGTTGCTCGTCTATTTAGATGATATGCTCATCTTTAATGAGATGCTGGAAGAGCACATGAAACTGGTGCGACAAGTCTTGAAAAAAATCCTAGCTGCCAAATTATATGCAAAACTTTCCAAATGTAAGTTCCACAAGACTTCACTGGACTATTTGGGATACCATATCTTGAAAGGGTGGGATTGAGATAGACCCAGTGAAAGTAAGAGCAGTACTTGATTGGCAGCCCTCGTGCATTCACTTGCCTGGGTCCATCTCGATCCTAACAACAACAATAACAACAATAACAACAACAACATTGTTTCTCTATATTGCCACTGATTCTAACTTAATGGCAATAAATCAGTCAGTCAAAGCTATGCATTACATCAGTAGCTCTTAAAATCTTGAGAAATTATCCTAGATACTCTTCCAAAGTTTTTTTTAAGTTGTAAAAAGCCTGCCCAGTTTGCTTTGAGGTTATATCTTTTCCTCCTGGAGTAGATATCTCTCTCTTAGCCTGGCAGAAGATATGTTTGGTTTAGAAGTATCAGAAGAGAATGGTAAACTGCTAGTTCTTTTCTGTAAAACTGAAAAAAAGAAAGAAGACAATCCCTCACAACAATATTATTTAATAGTTTACATAGTTAAAAGTGAAAAGGAACTAATCAGTGAATAGATTAGAATAGAGTTAAATAAATGAACAATGGAGGAAGGCTATACATGTGCAGTGCTGGGAATTTGTCTTCTGCGCATGCTCAGAAGAAAAAAACCCAGAGAAATTTCCCCCCCTAAAATCCCCTCCCCCAAAATTCAGAAAAATATGGCATCCACAGACCAGCACCGACTGAATTGGTTCCGTGATGTCATCATGATGTTACCAGCTGGTTGCTATCAGTTTGGGTGAACTTATTCAAACCAGGAGGAACCCACCTCTATTCCCTGCCCTCTCTGGCGCTGGAAGTCAAGTGTTAGTTAGACATGACCAGTCACACATGCAGAGATCAGGTAAGCCATGGCAAAGGCAGGCAAGTGGGCTGGGCTGAGTGGAGGCAGTTTAGGGAGGAAGATTCACCAGGCAGAGATCAACCGGGCTGCATGGTGTGTGGTTGAGGCAAGTGAGGGAACCAGAGAGCAGCTGCAGCTATGCCATAGGCATGACTATAGGCATTGGTCAAGGTGGGAGGAACGAGATAAGGAGTAAGGGGTAGGGCGGGGTGGGTCCAGTGAGCAATTTACCAACCAGTTCAACTGAAGTGGTGCAAACCAATTGAATCCCACCATTGCTCTTAGCTCCAAAAAGCTTGACTACATCTTCAAAGGGTGGAACTTTATTATAAGAATCTTAGAGTAGATTGTACTAGATAACGTGTTGACATTGCATCAGGATTGAGAGGAAACATTTTGCTTCATGGCAGCTTTAGATATCCTATTGCCAGCAGCCCATTCTTCATTGAATCAATCAAGTTGAAAAGTCCTAGGCTTAGAACTACCTGTGAATTTTAGTTAAAAGAAACCATGAGCCAAATGAAGGGGGAGGAACATCTGGAGAATGTTGAGAAAAGAAAAAAAGTGTTGATTAAATTATTCAAAGTAGGATATATTAATCTGAGATTTGACAGTCTTTTTAGAAGGAATCAAACATGCCATGCCTGGAAGTTGCATAGTTCAAGCTTTAAAGTTAATATTGTCTACAGTACTCTTATGTTATTCACATAATTTTATATTTGGAAATCATTTTGACCTTTGGTAAGCAATCATAAGTCAAATCAGTGTTAAATATGAGAATCTAGTGCTTTTCCATTTATCTGATTTGTGACTCATTGCTACTGCCTTATCTACTTTTAATTAAATACCATAAACTATTTTTGGCCAGCACTTTGACTTTTCGGTTCTTCATAATGTTGTTAATTTAGATAGTTACTACCTTGCATGGAATTAATTTTTAAAGAATTTGCATGGTGCAATTTAAGTATTCAAGAAGAGAAAGAGAGAGAAAGAGAGAGATAGAGAGAGAGTGAGAGAGAGTGTGAGAGATATATATATATATTTTGCTGACTGGGAATTTTGAGAGTTGGGAGTTGCAACATAGGGTAGCTGGTTGAATAAGAAAGAAAAAGTGTGTGTGTGTGTGTGTGTGTGTGTATTTGCTGTCTGGTACTAAGGCTGATGTAGCCATAAAGATTGGTATATGGTATATATAGAGCTATATACCTGGGTACAGAGATCACATGAACATAAAATCAAAGCTATACTTTTCATATCAAGCTTCACTCTACTATAAGCCATAGCTTAATGAGTGAATGTATTGCAATTGCTTAATATAGCTGGGCTGTTCCTCTATGAATGTAGGGTCGGCTCTGGAATCAAGAGCTACAAACTATTCCAATCCATATGTCATAGGTATGCAGTTCCCAGAATCATTCAGCACACCTCCTATAAAAGAGCTATGTGAGCCTGTGGTCTGCCTTGGACATGCCTACTTGATAAGTTCTGCACTACCAAGCACAGCACTGTGGCTCACAAATGATAGGAGATCAATTGCCTAATAGATTCTTTATAGGTGTAGTGTACACAGCACCAAAGTAAAACCTGAACTGGTACTCTGCCCATAGAGTCAGCTTCATCCTCATTGCCAAACTTATAATAGCAAAATAACAAAGGGAAGGGACCTTGGAGGTAATCTAGTCCAATCCCCCTGCTCAAGCAGGAAACCCTATAATACTCCAGATAGGTGGATGTCCAAACTCTTTTTAAAAGCCTCCAATGATGGAGCACCCAAAATTTTTGAAGGTAACCTATTCTACTGATTAATTGTTATCACTTAGTTCTAGATAGGTTGCTTCCCTCCTTGATTAGGAGACTTGGGTGAGATATGATAATATATAAGTAGAAGCAGGGGTGAAATGCTACCGATTTGGCTTGGTTCAGGCATACCGGTATCAGTGGTAGCTGGTGGTTCGGAGAACTGGTAACAGCAGCAACATGAGGCTCCACCCACCCGGACATTACCATTTTCTTTTTTTTAAACCCTCTGTGCATGCTGGCTGCTGCTGCATTCTTTGCTTGGTTGTCATAGAGACGGGGAGGGGTAGATATCAAGGGGGGTTGGGAAGTGTGCAGGAGGAGAGAAGTTTTGTTAGGATAAGTTTCGATTTCCCAGGTGGCGGAGACAGTTAGATGGGCAAATTCCTGAGAAGCCCGGGAGAAGCAGCTTGGACCACCTGATGTGTCTGGACAATGGAGATTGGGTGGATGCCCAACAGGGGGAGGTGGAAAAAGGGGTTTTAGTGTGTGGGGTACGCACCATTTTCTTCAGACTTTGCTTTGCTTTTGATGCTTCAAGGTCTGATTTTGATAAATTCACTTTGAACTTTTAATAAAAGGACTCTGAGTTTTATTTGCCTGAATTCAGACCGGCAGCCTTGACAGAAGGTAAGTAGATTTCACCACGGAATGGAAGTCAAAGGAACAAGGAACCCTCTAGAACAGTGATGGAGAACCTATGTCACGGGTACCACAGGTGGCACGTGGAGCCATATCTGCTGCCACATGTAGCTCAGCTGCAATGTGCATGTCTGTGCTGGCCAGCTGATTTTTGGCTTACACAGGGGCTCTGGGAGGGTGTTTTTGGCTTCCAGAGAGCCTCTGGGGGATATGTGGGAGGGCATTTTTACCCTCCCCCCAGGTCCATGGAAGCCTTTGGGGCCTGGGGAGGGCAAAACACAAGCCTAATGGGTCCAGCAGAATTTGGGAAACAGGCTGTTTCCAGCCCCCAGAGGGCCTCTGGGGGGGGGAGTTGGTTTTGCCCTCCCCAGGCATTGAATTATGGGTGTGGGTGCCCACACTCTTTTGGCACCCGAGGAAAAAAAATGTTTGCCATCACTGCTCTAGAATGTCAGCAGCTCAGAGAAAATAATGATGTCCTTGGCATCTCAGGCTAATGCAAAAAAAGACTCATTCACTTCAGGTCTCTGCCTTGCTGCAATTCAAAACCTGAGCAACTACATAAAGCAAATAGAGAAAGTCACCATAGCCCAACTGTAATCCTATAAATTCAATGTAAGAATATCACATTTTAATTACAAATGGATCCATAACCACAAGATGGCACGAAATAGATACAGAAAATCCTAACTCTTCACTACCATCTAATGGTGAGCTGGATTCTTGCAGCACAGAATTGGAAGCCTAGCAAACTAGAAGCAGTATGAATATATTGGGAGAAAGAACTATAAGCTATGCAGTCTGCCAGATGCTGCCTTGATTTAATCTACTGCCTTCTTACAGTAAGAAACACTGTCCCATTGCAAATGAAGAAGGAAGATCTGATTGCCAATTCAGTCGTCTTTTATTTCTGGAATGAGAATGAATGTTTCCATTTTGTTCTTTGCTTCAGGCAGCAAACTATCTTGGGGTAGTGTTGCACCACCACTTTACTTAATTTGTTATATTCCCCCTACCCCATCTGTCCATAAATGTTATACTTTAACCAAAGCACCACAGTGTTGTAAATGGATCAGAAGAAAAGAAGGGGCTGGAGGATGGGGGAGCTGCAGACAGCTGGATTTTCCTATCTGATATATATTTGTGTTCCTGCTGAAAATACTTGGATCATCTCTTTTCTTGATTTATGGTCTCCAGGAGTTTGTTAACAGCACAACTCAGATCCTTCTACATTACCTAAGGCTCTGAAAATAAGAACTTTCGTAGTCTGGGGTGGTTCAGCATGGATTCAGAAATCACCACTTCATTAAAATTGTTCCTCAGCTGGATATTCTACATGCTGGTCTGATATATTACACCTTGGGTTTATGTTTTTTCTCCTTTCACTCTTTTAAGAGTGGATTCATTTCCTCTCACCCACCTGCCGTGATAATTTATTCTCTCTAATGAGGGGAGGCATAGAAAGCTGAAACTATTAGAATGTGAGCTGACAAGAATTTCAGCCTAGGAATCCTACAGATATTCAACATGTCCAGTTTCTGTGAAATGGAGAGTTTTGGTCACATGGGCAAGCAACAAAGTGCCCATAGTGGGACAAAGAGAAAACTTTGAAAAAGATAGAAGGACCGGTTTTGCTCTGCCTTTTTAAAACAATATCAGTTAATAAGTTAATAAGATTGTTCTGCTCTTTGCAGAGAGCATCTTCAAGATTTCAGTGAAAGAGGCTACCCTAAAAAGGTATTTTGAGTGAGGATACTCTGATTATGGGACTTTTGCCCTACAACCGTTCCCTAGGCATTGCTCATTATTTTTGTTTATTATGCTTATACAGTTGCATGAAAGAGATATCTAGTATACACATAGCAAAATTACAATTAAAATGCAAAACATCAACAGGAAAAACAGATCAGAAATTGCAGTTGATGTGTAGGAACTGCACACTGACAAAAACGAGTTGCAATATTCTGTTCAAATTTCCAGCCCTTTCCAAGCCATGCCCTCCTTCTGTATATTTCATCTCACTAACTGTTTCCACTTTTCTGCCAAAAGATGGCTAATATTTCATAGCCAGTGGAACTGGAATTTCCTAAGCTTGTTAATACTTCCCTTTGTGTGTGGGGGTCAATGCACTTTTACTTACATAAAAACAACACTTAGAAAATATGGCATTTGTGTTTCATAGGGTAGAGACTGGGAATAACAAATTGCTTTAACAAGTTGTAGGTAGGTATAAAACAATATGGTTTTGTGAATGAAAAGCCGAAAGCAGTGGTGAAAATAGACAAGAAAATAGGTAAACCACTCCAAGATCTGTGTATAGAAGTTGTGTTTCCCATCCCTGATAAACTCAGATCATTGAGAGGTCCAGATCAGATTAAGAATGCAAAACATTCCAATCATAGAACCAAAAGTGAATTGACTCTCAATTCTGCTCTTGGATGGGATGTTAGATGTCAAGATTTGTATTAATTCTGGTAGGAACATTTTACTGCTGCTTTTGCCATAATTAGAAGGAAGGCAATTGTTCTGAACATAGGGATTATTCAGATATTGTATTTATTCCTAACTTTGTGAATGAAAAGCCGAAAGAAGAGGTGAAAATAGACAAGAACATAGGGATTTATTTATTTATTTATTTATTTATTTATTTATTTATTTATTTATTTATTTATTTATTTATTTATTTATTTATTTATTTATTTATTTATTTATTTATTTATTTATTTATTTATTTATTTATTTATTTATTTATTTATTTATTTATTTATTTATTTATTTATTTATTTATTTATTTATTTATTTATTTATTTATTTATTTATTTATTTATTTATTTATTTATTTATTTATTTATTTATTTATTTATTTATTTATTTATTTATTTATTTATTTATTTATTTATTTATTTATTTATTTATTTATTTATTTATTGGATTTGTATGCCGCCCCTCTCCAGAGACTCGGGGCGGCTAACAGCGACAATAAAACAGTGTACAATAGTAATTTATTCAGATATTGTATTTATTCCTAACTTAATGTTAGAACTGGGAAAATCCCATCACAATGACATGAGTTCATGTAGTTCTTTAGCCTTCAGAAATAACCGAAACCTGTCCTTCTCTCTTTATTTTTTAAAGGAGAAGAAAAAATAACCCACCCACCCGTTAGGTGAAAGGAATAATGAATTAGAGTTTATTTACTTTGTTAGGAGACTCATTGCTTTTGAAGTAGATTCCACACATAGGTAAATGAACGTGAATAATAGTTATATTCTTGTGTATATTGCAAAGGCTATGTGTGTTAGCTTCCAGTGCTTTACTGCTGGATGTTTTTATTCTGTTATCTTTTACTTGAAAAGAGGAATTCAACAAGGGAAATTATTTAACACGATTACAACTTACCATAGTTTGCTTGCAACAACAACACAAAGATTAAACAAAGCAAAGTAAAATCCTTTTCAGATGAGTGCTTAAAGTGTGTTCAGAAGCATTTCTCCCCTTTATATAAGTTTCTCAAAGCCAGAAAAATATTTTGGACTTCTTATTATGGAATTGCAAACTTAGTTGAAGATAGTCTGATGACATTATTTTCTGGATGATTCCTACTGTTGAATTCCCATATTGTCCTGGGAATGAATTGTTCTGGCACTTAACCACAAGGTAGCTTTGCATGAGAATATTCTGGTTTTTGTTGCCCAACTCTCTCTGCAGTGGATTACTGCCTTTCTGGTTTCCCACATGTCCCGCTGTTCTGTTCGGGTCGTATGTGACCCGAAACCAAGTTTGAGTCCCCTGTAAAACATTTTCCCTGCATATATGAAACTTGAAATTTCATGACTTTTCATCATTTCAGGGGTTCTCTCTATGAGAATTTTCTTTGGGGGGGGGGGGGGTTTCTTTCTTGCTGAAAAACAAAAACTCCCTAATCTTATGTTCCCGGGTCACCTTGACCCGGACCGAAAACCCTTCATTTGCAGTGCTTATGTTTGGTCTTTTTGAAAACTTTTTTCACTTGGAAAGTAGTCTGAACATTTCTGCATACAATGATATGAAAATTGAATTGAAAAAAGTAAATCTTATTGGTTTATTTTGCTGATATAATGCATCCCCCCCATTTTTGTTATTTTTTTTTTCAATTTATGGATAGTTTTGCTTGCAAAATGCATTCTATTTTACTAAAGTTGGTGTGGGATTGGTAGCTTGAACATTTCTGAATATAGGAAAAATATAAAGGAACTGAAAAAAACGATTCTTATTGGTTTTTAAAAATCAGAAATAAGCCCCCCCCCCTCGGCTGCTTGCAACCATTTTCACTTTTTATTTTTTTATGCTCCAAATCCGAAATATTCTTTAAAATCTTAGGCATTCATTTACTCAATTTAACAATTCTGATCATCAAAAAAATATTTTTGGGGTGGTGGCTAATTGTTTTCTGGGCAAAAAAAAATCATCACTTCGAGTCTGTTTCTGTTCGTATATGACCGGACCAAAAAGAATTTTTTTAGGTACTTGAATTTGATCTTTTTGAAAACTTTTTCAACTGGAAAACTAGTTTGAACATTTATGAACATAATGATATGAAAATTGAACTGGAAAAATTGAGACTTATATTTTTATTTTGATCAAAAAGCCCCTCCCCCCATCGTTTCTGAATTTTGTGTCAATTTATATTTTTTAAGGCTACAAATCCATAAGGAATTTCCCCCCAAAAGGTTTGATATACTAAATTGAACAATCCTGAACATAAGAAAAATATAAATGAACTGAAAAAAATAGTTCTTATAGGTTTATTTTTGCCACAAAAGGGCCACCCCCCCCCTCGGCCTTGCTGTGTGCCATTATTGTCACTTTTTATACATATTTGGCTAGAAATATTTGGAATATCCTTTTGAAAATCAACCACATTGTAGCCAGAGAACTAATTTTATGAAAGAAATCCATTTTACTAAAAAAAAGTATGTAAGTTTGAAATTAACAGCATAATTTTTATATAAATTGAAATAATTGAACATGGGGGGAGGCATACTTTATGTGCAAAATAAGCCAATATGCATCAATTTTTCCAGTTCAATTTTCATATCATTATGTTAAGAAATGTTCAAGCTACAAATCCCACACCAACCTTAGTAAAATAGAATGCATTTTGCTAGCAAAACTATCCATAAAGTGAAGACTATTTCACAGAAACGGGGGGGCATGCATTATATCAGCAAAATAAACCAATAAGATTTACTTTTTTCATTTCAATATTCATATCATTGTGTGTAAAAATGTTCAAGCTACCAATCCCACACCAACTTTGGTAAAATAGAATGCATTTTGCAAGCAAAACTATCCATAAATTGAAAACAATTTCACAAAAACGGGGGGGGAGGCACATTTATGTGCAAAATAAACCAATAAGGATTAATTTTTTCAGTTCAATTTTCATTCCATTGTGTGCAGAAATGTTCAAACTTGTTTCCAGGTGAAAAAAGTTTTCAAATTGACCAAACATAACCACTTCAAATGAAGGGTTTTCGGTCCGGGTCGTATGTGACCCGGGAACAGAAGATTAGGGAGTTTTTTCGAACAGAACAGTGGGGTTAAATCCTAAAACAAGATGACATGAAGGACATACTTAGTTGGGCTTTTTCAGATTGCGGAGTGAAATCATACAAGCAGCCTTCCTTGTGAAGGTAATTCCTTGTGTGTCCAACCACACTTGGCCAATTAATTCTATTCTATTCTATTCTATTCTATTCTATTCTATTCTTAGTGAGGTATTCTTCTTCCTTTTTCCAAGGTCCCAAGAAAAAGGAAAAAGAGCAAGTTTATTTTGCACAAGAACAATATTTCAAAAATTAATGTGCATTTAAACTATAGGTAACCTTTCAACCATTCATTTAGTAAATTTCCAAAGTCATAACGGCATTGGAAAAAAAGTGACTTACAACTATTCCTCATATTTATGGCCATTGCAGCATCCCCATGTCCACATGATCATAATTCTGATGCTCAGCCACTGGCATGTATTTACAATGCACATAGGATTTCTTGATCATGTAATCACCATTTGTGACCTTTCCAGCTGTTTCCAACAAGCAAAGTCACTGGGGAAAGCCAGTTTTGCTTAACAGCTGTGGGGGGAAAGGCCACAAAATTGGACACAACTCACTTATTATTATTTTGTTGTTGTTGTTGTTGTTGTTATTATTATTATTATTATTATTATTATTATTATTATTATTATTATTATTTAGATTTGTATGCCACTCCACTCCGAGGACTCGGAGTGGCCTCCTTGCCATAGTGGTGCAGTGGTTAGAATGCAGTATGTGTTGGATTGTTTTCATTGAAGATCAATAGAAACATGAGCAGGATTCACATCTCTTTTGTTCAGTTTCCTGGAAATTCTGAAAATTTCCCACCAAAAACAATCATAGAATTTGTCCCTTTGAGTTCTGCTTTTGTGTGTATCCAATACAATGAAACATTAGCACATGGCAGCTACCAGCAGCAATGGATTCCATCAGCTTCTCTTCATCCAAACATTCAGAAGAATATTCAGTTTTGCCAAGAGCTTTTTGTTCTGCCCAAGTATTAATTTGCTATTCCGGTCTTGACTCTTCCTTTCCCAAATTGTGTGGCAATTTTCTGATATCGACAAATACCGGCTTGGGATTTAAAAGACAATTACCCAACTCACCTCTCACTTTGTTCAAAGAGGGAAAGTGAGCTCTGCTGTCCAGCAGTAAAAGGTTAATGCACTCTTTCAAAGCTCCATATGGGTCACTTTCTTTATTTGGAATTTTTGTTGGATTATGTATTTTACATTTATTCTCTTTGTAGCACCAGAAGGTTGTCTTTTTAAACATGCATTTTTATCTCAAGGTAAACTGAATTCCCTGATGGTGTCAGGAAACACATGATGTTAGAGATGCATACTGAATAGTGAATTGTTGTGGTTAGCTCTGGCCCAGCTCCTGCCCCTAGGAATGTGGAGGTGGATGTGGGGGAGACATCCACACGCTGCAGGCCTGTTTTGCTCCCAGTAAAATCTGCCGACGAAGTCTCCTCTGACCAAGGAAGCGTGAGTGACAGGGAAGAGGGGAGTTTGGCAGACAGCACAGGAGGAGATCAGTCATCTGTATCATCCCTGGATTCTGAACAAGAATTAATGACACATCCACGCATGCGTGGAGTGATGCATAGGAGACAACAACTGAAGGATTATTACAAGAGAAAATGAGGCAACCTGTGGTTGGGTGGGGCTGCTGTAAGTAGTGCTACAGATAAAAGTGCAGCCATGTGTTTTAGCCTCATGGCAGTTTATCTGATTCATTGTTTCATCAAGATCGTGGTTTTTGCTGTTCTGGATTGTGTGTGTGGTCTCTCTGGACTTTACAATTGGACTCAATTTCCCAGTTATTGGGTGAGCAATTGGACTGTATTTAACCTGTGCCTTGTGTGTACCAGAAAATCCCTTTGACATTTAAAAAGGGAGCTGTTTCTGTTTTTCTGTTTAGAAAAACCTTTGGGTCTTCCTTTTATTGTGTGGTGTGTATCTTCCTGGACTAATTACCCTGTAATTACGGGCGGTGGAGACACGCCGGCAGAACAGTGAATAGAATAGAATAGGATGGGATGGGATGGAATAGAATTTTATTAGCCAAGTGTGATTGGACACACAAGGAATTTGTCTTCGTGTATATGCTCCCAGTGTACATAAAAGAAAATATAAGTTAGTCAAGAATCAAAGATAATGGTGATGATGAAAAAGGAACTGCCTTCCATTCAATAAGGTGTTCTGTTGGGCTCTCTGGTAGACTTCTCCCAAAAATTCACAGGTACAAATTTCAGACACACACACGTTTGAAAATTCAAAACAATGTTCTTTATAATGAAAAGTCACTTAAACTAAGCCCTCTTTTGGTATAGCAAAGAGCACTGTCTCCAAACAAATGGGTAATTTGTACAAGTCCCTTATCAATTCTGTGATACTTAGCTTGCAGCTGTGAGGCAATTCACAGTCCTTCTTCTTCCACAAAGTGAAACACACTTTGCTCTGGTTTAGTTTCAAAGCGGGGGGAAATCAGCACACAAAAGGTCACAGTCAGTAAAGCAGTCACGAAACACAACGATCAGATAATCCTCCACAATGGCCAAACCCACAGGCTGCTATTTATAGCAGCCTCACTAATTACCACATCCCCACCCAACCAAAGGTGGCCTCATTTTCTTTGATAATAATCTCTCAGTTGTTGTTGCCTATGCATCGCTCTCAGCATGCCTGGCTGTATCATTAACTCTTGTTCTGAATCCAAGGAGGAGCTAGATAATTGATCTCCTTCTGAGCTGTCTGCCACACTCTCCTCCTCCCTGTCACTTGTGTCTTCTTGGTCAGAGGAGCCTTCATCAGCAGATTCCACCGGGGGCAAAACAGGCCTGCAGCATGTAGATGTCTCCCCCACATCCACAGTCCTTGGGGCAGGAGCTGGGCCAGAGCTAACCACAACATAGGGTATGATGTCTCACATAAAGTTCTTCTCATACTATTTCTTCACAGCATAATCCTATAAGGTAAATTGCTTCACAGGCAAACATTAGAAAAAACATTTTAATAGTCAGAACATTTTATAGCAAATTCATTTGCCAAGAATGATAATAGAAGCTGCCTTTCTCAAGATTTTGAAGACTGAACAACCAACTGTTTGCTAAGGATGAGTAAACCAGATGGGTCCATTTTATTTATCTGCTATTTTTCAAAGCAGATTTCTGATTTGTCCATGTTCATGTTGATTTTTAATAAACAAATGAAAAAGTGGCTGAATGGAGATTTGAACGGGGCTCTCCTATTATATAACAAAACCTCTCTTTTGAGGTCCTGCTCATGAATTTTCTGGTCACATTAAAAAGATAATCTTTGGGTGATTTAATATGCTACTTCTCATAGTATTATTAAGAGACAAATGCAGCAGTTGTCTTTTTTTTTCTTTTTCAGCTACCAACAGGTGAAGTAGAATGTATGTTTAAGCCTGGAGGTACATATTTCCAGGTCTTTCTCATATTTTATGTGTGTTTCAAGTCCAGCAGACACCATGATGTCAAAAAGCTACAGCCATTGATTTACATTCATGCAATGAACCAACACAGGTGGGACACTATATTTTTATTGCTGACTTTGTTTGAAAAAGCAGGGAAGGGGAGGAGAGGCTATAAACATGAAAGAATTGCTGCAGGGTCATTGCACATTGTCAGCACAAGAGATGGAAGAAGGATAGATTTGCAAGACGCTCAGAGAAATGGATCAGGCTCAGCTTTCGACATGGTTTAGGCTCTGGACTGGATCCAAGAACTGTTGTTGTGGAAACAGCTTCTGGCAAGGTCCATTGTAGAAACAGATCACATTTTCTGTGAAGGCAACTTTGCATGTTGCTCATACATCTGAGAAGACTGTTTCAAAAGAGGCCTTGCTGAGCCATCCAAATTGTTTAGAAGTCAGTGCTTAGTTGGCTAAATAAGAAACTATAGAATAATAGCAAAGTGGAAAGGTGATGTGTCAGCTGGCCAGGCAAGCATCCAAACATTCTGCAAACATCTGATCTGACTGCATTCATTTGGCACTCTTTTTCAGAACTTGATATTGACAGATGCTTCCAAGGGACTATAAGATATATGCTTCTGCATGGATGGTCTTTCAGGTAAAAAAAAATGATGTCCCTCAAGAGACTTGGTTCCAACCTGTCCAGTATTCCTGGCTGAAAGAGCTATTGCTAGTCAGAGGAGGAGATAAAATGCTAATGTCAACCCTATAAAATTGACCAGAGTAAGAAACCAACATCATGTAGGTCAGAATTTTTATTGCAATATTGTATCAATAGCATCTTGTGTGCTCCCCACCCACTTTATCTTTGTGTGAACTAGGCAGGACCGTTTTTGATATATTTATTGAGACAAGTTTCTTGGACTAGGGTCAAGCAATGCTTTTCTGACTGTTGCTTTGCAACAGTCAGCATCTCTTCCTCCTATTCTTCCAAGCCATCCTCTACTCTCTCTATAGCTTAATGGAACAAAGGTTTGTCTCAGTAGAAGGCACATTCCCATGTTCACAAATTATATAAAAGTTGATTACCTAATACAGTGGTACCTCTACTTAAGAACGCCTCTACATAATAATAATAATAATAATAATAATAATAATAATAATTATTATTATTATTATTATTATTATTTATTAGATATTAGCCCTCTCCAAGGACTTTTCTAGATAAGATAAGAACCAAGTGTTCAGGATTTTTTTTGCCTCTACTTAAGAACCATTGTCTACTTAAGAACCCGAGCCCAGAAAAATTTCCCAGGAAATTTGAGAGTGGCACGAAGGCCCAGCCAGTTTCCTGCCAGTCCCCCTTTAATCCTAGCCATCTCGGGCTTTTCTGAACTGCCAGAGGAGTCATTCGATGGTGCTTAAGGAGGTTTTGGCAGCTCAGAGTGAATGGAAGGAGGCCTGTGCTCCTCCTTGCTGCCTCAGAGTCTCTGTCTTTTTTTTAAGCCTTAAAGTTTTGGATTCTTTGATTCTCCTCATCTCACCTTCTTCCTTCAGCAGCGACTGTCCTCCTCTTCTTCTTCCTCCTCCTCCCACCCAAATTCTGAGCTTTTATTTCTTTCCTAATGGATTTGCACACATTATTTCCTTTAACATTGATTCCTATGGGAAAAATTGCTTTTACTTAAGAACGTTTCTACTTAAGAATGTTTCTACTTAGGAACCTGGTCATGGAACGAATTAAGTTCTTAAGTAGAGGTACCACTGTATGTCTACACTATTGCAATAGTACCTACATTGCATTCTTCTACCATACCAACTATTACACTGCTTATGTGTATTTGAAAGGCTATGTTAATTAGCTTATCATGTATTGAGATATCTCCTCCAGCTGCTTGGAACAAAATGAAATAAGGTTATCATCCATTGCTTTTGAACTTTTGAATGCGCCATGTAGGTCATTATGTGCCACCCTGTTTTTTAGTAATACTTCATTAGTTTAATGTAGCATAGGTGCTTGTGATCAAAGGAATCATATCCTTCCCTTGTTCAACTTTATGGCAAGTTTGGACAATTGGATCTGACATCATGGAGACAATAGTGTGATCTTAAAACAGAGATGCAGAGAGAGAGAAAAGAAAAAAAAACAGACAGGGCAGGATAATAAATACACGCAGTCAGGACAGAAATGAAATTTGTTTGAGTGAACTTTAATTTCAATTAAAAAGGAAATAATTGAGCATAGTGAATATGTTATATCTACAGGAATAACCAATACTGGCTTGACTGGTCAGATCAAACAGAGAGAAACTATTATTGGACCTGTTATGTACTGAGGTTTGAATAGTGTGAAGCTGTTTCCTCCAAGGTCCGCTCTGTAAAGTGGGAAAACCAAGACTGCTGACTGGCTGCCTTCTATTTAAAAAGAGAGCTTCTTTCAGTGGCAGCCCCCCCCCCCCTGTTGAGATCAGGCTAGCCCTCTCCTTTTTGATGTTTGGATACTTCTAAAATGGACCTGGGAGAGCCTTCCTCTGATTTCAACATGTCATTTTTCATTTCTCTTTATTGCTTATAATTTGATTGGTATTGATTTTATTATTATTTAATTGAAGTTTATTTTACTTGATTTTACTTGATTTTTATACTCTACAGTAGTATGTAAGCCACCAGGTGTTCTTGGCATTGTGGTCAGATAGCAATGTGAAGAATACATTACTGAATTAATTAACTAAATATGAGTTGCTTGCTACTGTTTTAGTGAGGGGATTTTGAGAGCTGTGATAAAGGTTTGGAGGAAAGATGAGATATTGGTGCTACTATGATAAATTTCTAATTAGAACCATCTATTCTTGAACCAATTTTTTTCACTGTAAATAGGGGCTAAACTATGTGTTGGGGACAGCAGAGGAGGGGGAATGAATACATGCCACTGTACCATACATTGTTTGGAAATATTTCCAGTGCTGTGATCACTAGGCTGTCCCACTCAAACATACACCTAACAGTGGTTTAGTGGATTTATTAATATTCCCCATCAATTCCCTTCATCCAACCCCCCAGAAGTGTCCATTTAAGTCCAGCCAAAAGCAGATTATATTAGTCCACAAAGCAATGGCCGATGTGTCCACAAGGCTTTTGAAAGTTTCCCAAACAAGATAAACCCATCAGACAATTCCACTATTCACGAGGCATGAAAACTCCAGGGTTCACAAGGCACGATCCAAAATCAAGGCACAGTATCAGTCTAAAGGAAGGCAGGAATTTATTTATTTATTGGACTTATATGCCATCCAATTCCTGAAGGACTCTGGGCGGCTCAAAGCCAATTATGAGTAAAATATAGAATAATAATAATAATTAATAATAATTTATTAGACTTGTATGCAGCCCCTCTTTGAAGACTCGGGAAGACTAGAATAGAATAGAATTCTTTATTGGCCAAGTATGATTGGACACACAAGGAATTTGTCTTGGTGCATATGTTCTCAGTGTACATAAAACATATAACATAAAAAACTCCTAAAACAATTCCAAACTATCTAAAACCCACAATCAAGCAATTAAAATGGTTAAGAAAAATCACACATACCCCAGGCCTATCGGAAAAGCCAGGCCTTTACGGTTTTTCAGAAGGCCAGTAGGGTGGGGGGAAGTCTGAATCTTGGGAGATAGCTGGTTCCAAAGAGCCAGAGCAGCCACAGAGAAAGCTCTCCCCCGTACTCCTGCCAGCTGACAGTGTTTAGCTGATGGGACCCAGAGAAGACTGACCCTGTGGGCCCTTATTAGGAGGTATGCAGTAGGAGATGGTCTTGAAGATAGTCTGGCCCTAAGCAATCACAGTGACTAGGAAAAATGCAGCTAAGAAATGTACATATTGTTCCCAGCATCACCTCCATCTGTCTGCTATGCTAAATAGTCAGCTTCTGATGGAAGATTGGCGAAGTTGCCTCATTATTATTATTATAATTATTAAAATAATAATAATAATAATAATAATAATAATAATAATAATAATAATAATAATCATTTATCATATTTGTATGCTGCCCCTCTCCGCAGACTCAGGGCGGCTCACAGCAATGATAAAAACAATATACAGTAACAAATCTAATATTAAAGTTTAAAATAACAATTTTACATTAAAAAGCCTAAAAACCCCAGTATATATATATATAAAAGCATACACCCAAACATATCATACATACAGCTACATAGGCAAGGGGGGATGTCTCAGTTCCCCCATGCCTGACATAAGAGGTGAGTTTTAAGAAGTTTACGAAAGGCAAGAAGGGTGGGGGCAGTCCTGATCCCTGGGGGGAGCTGGTTCCAGAGGGTCGGAGCCGCCACAGAGAAGGCTCTTCCCCTGGGTCCCGCCAGATGACATTGTTTAGTCGACGGGACCCGGAGAAGGCCAACTCTGTGGGACCTAACCGGCCACTGGGATTCGTGCGGCAGAAGGCGGTCTCGCAGATATCCTGGTCCGGTGCCATGAAGGGCTTTATAGGTCATAACCAACACTTTGAATTGTGACCGGAAACTGATCGGCAACCAATGCCGACTATGGAGTGTTGGAGTAACATGGGCATACCTAGGGAAGCCCATGATTGCTCTAGCAGCTGCATTCTGCATGATCTGAAGTTTCTGAACACTCTTCAAAGGTAGCCCCATGTAGAGAGTGTTACAGTAGTCGAGCCTCGAGGTGATGAGGGCATGAGTGACTGTGAGCGGTGACTCCCGGTCCAAATAGGGCCACAACTGGTGCACCAGGTGAACCTGGGCAAATGCCCCATTGCAAGTAATCAGGCTGACCTTTATTGATCCTATCATTTTTCTGCCCTATGTGTTCTCCAATCAGGTGCAGAAGGCTAATTCCTCTTCCTCATCACTGACCAGATTCTTTCCACACCTGAAAGCATCAACAGAGATGGTATTGAGAAGGTTCTGACCAGTTCTGGAGAACCATTAGTGGAAATTTTGAATAGTTCAGAGAATCGGTAAATATCACCTCTGACTGGCCCTGCCCCCATCTATTCTCTGCCTCTGAGTCTTAGCTAATTAAGAGAAAAAGGGGTTTTTGCAGGAACCTTCCCCTGGAGTGGGGAGGGAATGGCGATTTTATATTCTCCGTCCCCTGCCACGCCCACCAAGCCACACCCACAGAGTTGGCAGTAAAAAAATAATAATCTTGCCATTGAGCCTCAGGGCTGTTCTGCGGCAGCTGTGCTTCAGCCAAATCCCTCTCAGGTGGCTGCTCTGAGCCATTGACCAATTCCCCTTATTCTCTATGAACTGACATCTGGAGAGGCATCTGGGGAAGTAGCCAGGGGAGTCATCACATTCACTAGGCCTTAGTTCACCCAGAGGTGAGGGAGAATTGTGCAAAATGTTTTTGGAAAAATCACGTTTCTCAATTTGCTATGATAGAATAAATGCTCACATATATATTTGAAAAACACCAGGTATCTTCCTTTCATATTTTCTCTATTGCATTTAATGCCCCAATTATTTCTTCTTCCATGTTGGCAATTCCCTGAACTACCATTTCACCCACTAATACAAATTATAAATGTATAATTTCACAAAGTCTACTGATGTTTCAACGTATTACTAACAAATAACAAAATTAATGAGGGCAGGAAGTATTTTATCAGAGAGATTAGAGTATTACAGTTTATAGAAAATGAAGAAATTGAGTAAATAACAAATGCTCACCGAAAATGGGTGGCTATAATCAACATCTTAAACATCACAACCAAGAGAAGATTGCAGTACAATTGCAATTTAATAGGACTAAACTTTCAATTTATATAATTCAGACCTACATTTTCAGGTTGATATGATTAAAAAATGGGCAGAAATTGAAGCATAAAACCCCCCTAGCAACTGGATTATCATATGTACATATATCTTTGAGCAGAACTCAACTCAAAGGTCTGCTTTATCCAAAATCTATGTACACAACACATACACACACAGGTTTCCCCTATCCAGTCATGTCTGATTCTTAGGGGCAGAGCTCATCTGTTTTCTAGCTGAGAGAATCAACATTGCCCGAAGAGGCTTCTGTGGACATGTGGCCAATATGACTGTATGTCAAAGTGTACTAGCATGCTGTTACTTTCCCACCCAAGTGGTACCTATTTATCTACTCGCGTTTGCATGCTTTCACATTGCTAAGTTGAGAGAAGCAGGGACAAGAATGGGACCTCACTCATTGAGTGGTGCTTGAGTCTCAAACTGCCCTCCTCCCAGTCAACAAGTCCAGTGTCTTAACCATTAGGCCACAGTGCCCCTTAATTCATATATCCTGTTGTATAAATAACTGCCTACAAAGGAGTGTTGTCAGCGAGCCAGGGTTTCAAATAAGATTTTTCCTCCATCCTATTTGGAGATGTCAGAGATTACTTGAGAACTAGATTTCTTTCCCATTTGCAAATTGGTAAATATATTCCTCTTCTATTTTAATCAGAGAACATTAAAAAAATAAAATAAAGCATGCTGCAGAAACTGCCAAATTAATTTGAAGCAGGCTTATTTGTACAACTCCTCTTCCCTTCCACAGAACCTTCTATGAACACTCAATTATTTTGAAAATGTTGCTGCATTAAGGTCCATATCTCAAACTGAGAGTCTCCTCCAACTCTTGTGTGAATCCCAGACCATTTAGAGCAGTGGCCCACAAACTTTGTATCTTTGTGGACTGGCCGGGAGAGGGGGCAGGGAAGTTGTTAGCATGCTGGTGTGCATGAATGTGCAACCCTTGCATGAGTAATGAGGTGGTGCTCATGCACACAGTTCAACTTGTGTAAACTATCGGAACACATGTGCATGAGTGCCTGCAGGCCCACTACTCATGGAAATTGAGCTGCATGCATACTCCAGCCAACTACTCACGCAGCCCAATTCTGAATAGACCATGGCCTGCAGGAGTGGGTTCCTCCCAGTGTTGGTTATGACCTATAAAGCCCTTCATGGCACCGGACCAGATTACCTCAGGGACCGCCTTCTGCCGCACGAATCCCAGCGGCCAGTTAGGTCCCACAGAGTGGGTCTTCTCCAGGTCCCATCAACTAAACAATGCCGCTTGGCGGGACCCAGGGGAAGAGCCTTCTCCGTGGCGGCCCCGGCCCTCTGGAATCAACTTCCCCCAGAGATTAGAATTGCCCCCACTCTCCTTGCCTTTCGTAAGCTACTTAAAACCCATCTCTGCCACCAGGCATGGGGAAATTAAGACTTCTTCTCCCCCTAGGCCGTTACAATTTTATGCATGGTATGTTTGTATGTATGTTTGGTTTTATATATTAAGGGGTTTTAATTCGCTTTTAGTATCGGATTATTATTGTATATTGTTTATGATTGTTGTTAGCTGCCCCGAGTTTTCGGAGAGGGGCGGCATATAAATCCAATAAAACTTGAAACTGGAAGCAAACCTCTGGTGACATCATGATGATGTCACTGACTCAGTTCGGTCAGTTGCAATCTGTAGGTGTCACCATCTTCCTTTTTTTTGGCTTTTTTTTTGCATTACAATTTTTTTAACATTTTTCTTCTTCTGAGCATGTGCAGAAGGCAGGTTTCTGGCACTGTGCATGCTGTTGCCATCTTGTTATTGGCTTTTCCCCCTGATTTTTTTCCACACAGCGTGGGAAGATGAGAACCAGCAGTGAGGTAAATTGGAACTCACCTATGATAGCCAGCTAGTGGGCCATGACCTGAGGGCCAAGAAACCCCTAATCCTCTAGTAGGTAAGAGGAATGGAGTGATGCTACCTCCTCAATGTGGGGGGCTTGGGTTAAATTAGTGCCCCTTTTCATTTGATCTTTTATATGCCAACTCTGAAGAAAACCTGGATGAAGCCATCTTGGATTGCCTCATAGTTGCCACGAAGCCTGAGAGAATCAACGGCTTACAAAATTCTGAGCCATTGCAACTGAGAAAACATTATGCCTATTGACAATTAACAATTTCTTTCCTGCTTCAATGAAACTGCTTTTTCCTTCCTGAACACAGGAGGCACTTAAAAAAATAAAGTTTTTCTGTACCATAAACCAGATGACCTTGGGGTGATAGACTAGAGGGCTCTATGACACTGCACACTCAGTGCTATTCAACACTCTGACTGAAAGAGAGGAACGAATGGATTTATTGACTTGTGACTTTGACTCGGGCCTGCCTGCGTTTCAGGGTTGTTATTATGTGGAATGATTAGGCAGCAGTGTCAGGGACAAGTGAAAACTAGAACAGCAAAGGACCTCCTTAACCTTTACCTGGACATGAGGCCATCTATAACAAGTTGTGCACAGCTTTAGAAAAACTAAGTATATTTTGCAGCACTCAATACTTTCCGCACTTGTGGCAAGCAGACAGGAATGGGGAAAAGATGGATTGTCAGGGGAGATGGGTTGTAATTCAATTCTGCATAAGTTACTGTTTACCATTACTTGTCCAAGCACATTTTGGGAAAGGCAACATCATTTTTATTCAAGGGATTTGAAATCCAGGCCCCATAGTTCTTGACCTAGAAAATGCCTATTTGTTATACAGTACAGCAAACTAACATGATAATATGTATAGCCAAAAGCTATTGGTGGGAAATATTATCCATGGCTTTTGATACTTTGCTGAGTTGAAGTTAGGTAAACATTACAGTTTGGATCTCCCCAGATTTGTGGGCAGAGAAATCAGGTGGACAATTTCCCCAATTTTTATTAGAATTCTCAACAACTGTACAAGGATGCTGGCTGACAGTGCCATTGTTATAGAAAAAGCCACCCAAAAGTAGTGAATAATTCTCCAATTCCTCTTGGGACTAAGGAAATGTGGAAAGTCAGGGAATGTTGCAGATATTTTTATTTATTTATTTTTATTTCTTTTGTCAAGTAGTATTGGTGATAAACAAAGATACAACAATATTTACATACATGATACTAGTAAAAGAGAAACATTAGGACAGGGGACGGGAGGCACTCTGGTGCACTTATGCAGGCCCCTTACTGACCTCTTAGGAATTGGGAGAGGTCAACAGTGAATAGTCTAAGGGTAAAGTTTTGGGGGTTAGGTGATGACACTTCAGAGTCTGGTAGTGAGTTCCATGCATCAACTACTCAGTTACTAAATTCATATTTCCTGTAGTCAAGTTTAGAGCGATTTACTTTAAGTTTGTATCTGTTGTGTGCTTGTGTGTTTGTTGTGGTTGAAGCTGAAGTAGTCATTGACAGGAAGGATGTTTTAGCAGATGATTTTATGGGCTATGCTTAGGTTGTGTTTAAAGTGAGGTAGTTTTAAGTTTTTTAAACCTAGGATTGTAGGTTTAACCTCATCCAGAAATAAACCCTGCTCCCTAAAATTGAACCACTTTTATGTAGGTTGATTTCTTTCCTGGCTAATTTATACCCTGTACGCTGAAACCACTACATTGTACTTTAGCTTACTGAAATTTGATAAGGGATGAGGGGCAACTAAAAAAATCAAACAAACAACCATTGAGTTGTCACATTTATCTTGGGATGACACTATAGCTTCTGTACTCTAGATTAAGCAAATAAATAAATGTAGCTTGGGGGCTGTACATGATCCATCAGCAGGTTTGTTTTACTCTTCTCCAGAACACTTCAATGTTCATGGGGGTCAAAATCCTGTGGGAACTAATGTACTGTATTTAAGGAGAAAATGAATACTTAATTTTGCAGCTGGTCAAGGCACCATAAAATTCCTGCCTCCCACAATGATCTTTGGAATATGTAGCGATCGGCATTTCTGTGAAAAGCAGGTGTGCCCTCCTGTTCCTTCATCAAGGAGGCAGATATCTGGTTTTCAGTATACAGTATAACTTGCCTTTTACTGTAAAACTGAGATCTGAGGCTTATAATTTTATTATTATTATTATTATTATTATTATTATTATTATTATTATTATTATTATTATTATTTAGATTTGTATGCCGCCCCTCTCCGGACACTCGGAGCGGCTTACAACAACAATACACAGTACAAATCTAATGGTTAAAAAACCCCATCTTATTATAAAAAAGAGTCATGCATCCCAAACAAACCATGCATAAAATGAAACGGCCTGGGGGAATCAATTTCCCCATGCCTGACGGCAGAGGTGGGTTTTTAGGAGTTTGCGAAAGGCAAGGAGGGTGGGGGCAGTTCTGATCTCTGGGGGGAGTTGGTTCCAGAGGGCCGGGGCCACCACAGAGAAGGCTCTTCCCATGGGCCCTGCCAGATGACATTGTTCGTCGATGGGACCCGGAGAAGAGCAACTCTGTGGGATCTAACCGGCCGCTGGGATTCGTGTGGCAGAAGGTGGTCCTGGAGATATTCTGGTCCGATGCCATGAAGGGCTTTATAGGTCATAACCAACACTTTGAATTGTGACCAGAAACTGATCGGCAACCAATGCAAACTGTGGAGTGTTGGTGTGACATGGGCATATCTGGGGAAGCCCATGATTGCTCTCGCAGCTGCATTCTGCACGATCTGTAGTTTCCAAACACTCTTCAAATGTAGCCCCATGTAGAGAGCATTACAGTAGTCGAACCTCAAGATGATGAGGGCATGAGTGCTGGTCCAGATAGGTGATGAGGGCATGAGCAGTGACTCCCGGTCCAGATAGGGCCGCAACTGCTGCACCAGGCGAACCTGGGCAAATGCCCTCCTCGCCACAGCCGAAAGATGGTTCTCTAATGTTAGCTGTGGATCGAGGAGGACGCCCAAGTTATGAACCCTCTCTGAGGGGGTCAGTAAGAATCCCAAAGGCAGGAATTCAGAGTTGTCACTTATTCCACACGGAAGTCTACCATCTGGTGGTAGCACAGTGGTAACAATGCATTATTGCAGGGTAACTCTCTGCTCACTGCCAAGCAGGGATGGGCTGCTGCCCGGATGGAGGGAACACAGTGGGGTAGTGAAAATGGAGCTCTACCCCTTAGCACCCAATTTGCTCTGAAAGAAGTTTGAATGAAAATGCAGGGCATCCTGCATAAGCCCCTCCCACAGTGTGGTAGTGAAAAGTTTGGTAGCCCTTCACTACTGCCAAGAGTTCAATTCTGTCTGGTTCAAAATTGATTCGGCCTTCCATCTTTCTGAGATTAATAAAATGAGGACCCAGTTGTTGGGGGAAATCTGACTCTGTATGCTGACTCTGTAAACTGTTTAGAGAGAGATGTAAATGATCATCAAGCAGTATATAAGTTTAAGTGTGATTGCTATTCCTACTCCATGATCTTTTCTTTTCACCTCCATATCCCAATCTATCTTTTGCATTTTTTCAGTTTATATATAAGAGCCTCCGTGGTGCAGTGGTTAGAGTGCAGTATTGCAGGCTATTTCTGCTGATCACTGGCTGCCAGGGATTTGACAGATCGAATCTCAGTAGGCTCAAGGTTGACTCAGCCTTCCATCCTTCCAAGGCCGGTAAAAAGAGGGTCCAGATTGTTGGGGGCAAGAGGCTTACTCTCTGTAAACTGCTTAGAGAGAGCTGTAAAGCACTGTGAAGCGGTATATAAGTCTAAATGCTATTGCTATATCAGCTTTCCCAATGTATTAGATTGTAACTCCCAAGATATCCAGCACTATCTCTATTGAAGATGATGATGGAACACTTGCAAAGAAGATACTAAATTGGGAAATTTTCTGGATTACTAAATATTTAGTATATATGGGGTATGCAAACTCTTTCCATGTACAATAATTTCAAATTGGAAATTGAGCACCTGTATTTGAACAAAAAAGTTAAACATTATTTTGAACATAGAAACATAGAAACATAGAAGTCTGACGGCAGAACAAGACCTCATGGTCCATCTAGTCTGCCCTTATACTATTTTCTGTATTTTATCTTAGGATGGATGTTTACCCCAGGCATGTTTAAATTCAGTTACTGTGGATTTATCTACCACGTCTGCTGGAAGTTTGTTCCAAGGATCTACTACTCTTTCAGTAAAATAATATTTTCTCATGTTGCTTTTGATCTTTCCCCCAACTAACTTCAGATTGTGTCCCCTTGTTCTTGTGTTCACTTTCCTATTAAAAACACTTCCCTCCTGAGAATTTTTGGTGGCTTCATATATTTTGAGAGCCCAAGTCCATTTAATGAGTTTATAATTCAGTATTCTTTATGAATTTGGAACATTGAGTTCATTCAGAAAACATAAGCTTGTTGTGTGAATACACTCACTCTGGATTGATATTTGACTGTACTTGATAGTTGGCATGTGCTAATATTTTGCATTTTATTGCTGATGTACAATGATATTGTGTAATTGATAATATTTGACAGCTTGTGATTTCATATTTGATGCCAGCCAAAGTCAAAACAATCAAGAGATGCTAATGACTCGGAAAAAACACTTGAACTTTGAAATAAATGCTATACTCAAAATCAACTTTTGAGCTCTATATTGAGCTGTCACAGTGAAATGTTGAATAGAAAAAGAGGAAAGTTGGCATATTTTGGTTATTTCTCTAATAAATATGTATATATTCAGCTATTATTTTTGAACCCTGAAAAAGCACCCAGCGGTGTTCTGATGACATTGTCTGTTTTGAAATGGCAATTTTCTCTCTATCTCAAGCATCACATCTTGGTTGAGAACATATATGTAAAAGAAGCAAAATATGTACTACGTGATCCCTCCCCCCAACACTGTAGAAATACAAATTTCCTATTCTGTCTTAGGAGGCAAATGCCAGAATAGACCTGTGTAATAAAAGTATTGAGACAACTCTAGAATTTCCAGTCTGATATGGTCCTAACACAACTGAATATGTTGTGATGGCAAACCAATGGCACGGGTGCCACAGATGGCATGCGGAGCCATATCTGCTGGAATGTGAGCTGTTGCCATAGCTCAGCTCCATGTGTGTGCTGGCCAGCTGATTTTTGGCTCGCACAGAGTCTCTGGGAGGGCGTTTCTGGGGAGGTGGGAGAGGGTGTTTTACCCTCCTCCCAGCTCCAGGGAAGCCTTTGGAACCTGAGGAGGGTGAAACATGAGCCTACTGGGCCCACCAGAAGTTGGGAAACAGACCAGGGAGCGGGGAAGCTTTTTTCACCCTCTCCAGGCATTGAATTATGGATGGGGGCACTTGTGCATGCGCAATAGCGCACATACACACTCTTTGGGCACTCAATGAAAAAAAGGTTCACCATCACTGGCATATCATGTGGGTTAAAGCATGTGTGATAATATACTGTGTTAGAGAGAGAGAGAGAGAGAGAGAGAGAGAGAGAGAGAGAGAGAGAGAGAGAGAGAGAGAGAGAAGAGTTGGAGTCAGTGTTGATTCCTGACAACTGCCTGGACTAATCCATGCAGTTTTCTTTGCAAGATATGTTTTGCCATTGCTTCCTTCCTGTGGCTGAGAGTGTGACTGGCCCAAGGTGACTTCTAAATGGGACTAGAACTCATATTTTTTTGGTTTCTCGTCTGATACCATAATCACTACATAAGATTGGCTCTACACATGTGGATGAATATAATGTGGATGGTGGTATATATGTCAAGGAAGACTAAAAGGTATCAGCCTACTAACCTCTACTAGAAAGGAATCTCATTGGGTTCACAAGGATGCCCTCCCAGATACATATGCATCTTTACATCTTTTCATTTGATTCTGAAATAATGGCACCAATTCTTTTTTAAAAAGTTTTTTATTGATTTTTAATTTCAAGACAAGACAAAGACGCATACAAAAACACACAACAGAAAAAAGGAGCTCAAACTGCTACATATTTTTTAAAAGTCTAAGAAATTTAAATAAGAGCCTTGTAGATCATATTAAGAAAGGGTAAAAAAACCGAAGGAAAAAAAGAGGTATAGACTATCAATAATTACTATTTGCAAAAGTTCACATAGTTTTGTACCATCTGATATACATTACAATATTTACGATAGCATTCTTTTACTCAGCCGCCAATAATGGCACCAATTCTTAACATGGAAATACTCTGCTGTGTTACTCAAAACAGATGCATTAAGACGTACTAGCAGATTTAATGCATCTATTCCAACAGAAATCTCTAAACGTAACATACAGTTGTGAGTTTAATCCTAGGTAGAGGCAGATGTGCGGCATATAAATACAATGAATGCATGAACGAATGCATTCATGCATGCATGCATGAATGAATGAATGAATGAATGAATGAATGAATGAATGAATGAATGAATGAATGTAGGGTCTCCTGCTTGGGCAGGAAGTTGGACTAGATGACCTGCATGGTCCCTTCCAATCCTGTTAATCTGTTAAATAAAGGGGGCTTCTTCTCTTGGTGACATCATTTAAGGGTTCAAAAGGATAAAAAGAACAAAACCATTCACCTCTATATTTTAGAGTCCTTTCCCAATTTTTATTAAGAAGCAGTGAGAAGCTGTTATTTTCTTGCATTCCCATCAAGTACGTAAAATGGGTACTGGTAAGAGGGAAGATTAGGACAGGGACAGTAGACATGCTGGTGCTTATGCACGGCCCTCATTGACTTCTTAGGAATTCAGTAAGGTTAACAGTGGACAGTCTAAAGGTAAAGTTTTGGGGGTTAGGTAATTCCACCCTCCCTTCTAGGACCTAAAATTTATTTCAGACTTACTAGTTCTTATTCAAATTTATGCATGGTAATTAATGGAAGATATAGGGAGATGCACGATATACAGGAATACGGACACAAAAGCTCACAGAGGATTCTCACTCTCATTGCTTGAATTATGCCAAACTGTTTGGTCTATTGGTTTGCACTCTTGCGTTGAGTGCTGCATTGTCATCTTTTGCTTTACAACATAGTCATTATATCCCTAAACCACATTGTGATACACTGTGGCTTCTGTTTACGACTCCCAAAACTCCCACTCCATATATCAGCTGCCATAAAACCCATCAAACCGCTGGTAGTAAAATGGTGCACAGTGGTCGACGCAGGAGCCAGGCGAAATTGTGTGATACCCTACTGTGGTTAATGAGAGTGAAAATGTGGTTAGGATTTTAGTCAGCCGATGTTCATTTGCAGGGCCATTGTTGCAAGCCTTTTGTTAACCTGAATAACAATGTATTTCCAATTATACCAAGAAGCTGAATGCCGAGTTTGGCAAGTTATCCATCAATGGCAAATAAGTCAAACTGTGACTTTGAATGATTACTGTGATTCTTCTTCTTCTTTTTAATGGATCAGCGGACTAATTAATAATATACTGAAATGCTATACTGAGATTATGAAAATACTCTATTTGAAACTGAAGCCGGGAATTTTTCAACCATCTATAGTCCTTCTGACGTTTAAAATCTTTATATCATTTTCCCCCTGCCTGTAGAATTGTCTTCTGTCAATGAAATGTTTTGTGAAATGTAGCCAATTGAATTTAAAATTCTTTGACTATATCAGATTCTTTGAATGTTATATTTCACTTAGAACAAATTACTTTAAAAATATCTTCTGATGTGGAACAATGTGAAACATGTTAAATTATAGGTAGAGAATATGGCAATGGAATAACTGAAGGTAAAACCTGAGTTCAAATCCCATTTTAACTTAATTCATAAGATCAGTTAACTGAAGGGATTCACACATCATATTAAGCAAAAATTTACTGGATATACACAACAAGTTTAACTATAAACCATAGTTTACAACCAAAAAGGTTGAGTCTGCACAAATTGCTAAGCCAAAAGTCATATGTTAGTTTAGCATGAAATATGAGTCCAATGTGGTTTCTTGGGAAATTCTTATTTAAAAGCTTACTATGAAACAAGCATGAATGATAGCTTGCTATTTTCAGTAAAAAAGTACGCCAAGATAAATTACAATTAAATATGTGATACTATGTCCTGAATTTTAGTAAACACTTTTGTATGTAAGTTTCCTTAAGTATGTCCCCCCCCCAACTTTCTTTAATAATGTGTTATTTTAACTAATACATGCAATTTTGGTTTATGTTCTCCTAAATTGGAACCCCTTGTATGTATATTTCCATTGGCAAACTGTACTACAAAATTTTTAAAAGGATGAATACCATCAGACAACCGTATTTTGATAATTGCATGAAAATTGATCCTAGGCACATTTCTCATGTACATAATCCCTTTCCTAATTTTTAAAATATGATCAGTCACATTCAATTTTTAAAGAAGAAAATAAGGAGACTGGAATCTTCATGGGCTGAGCATTGCACATGGATATCTTGTTTTGATTTGCTGTATTATTTTTTTTCACACACATACATTTTGGAATGTCAAATATACTCCCAACATTTAAAATCATGGATATTGAATACCAGGAGTGTGATGGTATGGTGCTGATTTCACATTACATTCATTCATTCATTCATTCATTCATTCATTCATTCATTCATTCATTCATTCACTCACTCATTCATTCATTTGATTTCTATGCTGCACTTCTCGAGTATAAGTATATTTGCAAACAAATTTTGCAAATGTTGATCAACTTCAAAGATCATGTTCAAAATCAAAGAATAGGTAAAGGTGCAATGCATTATTGTGGAATGTGGACCATCAGGTGTTTCAATTAAGCCTTTTCCTTCATACTTTATTGAACACACAAATGAATAGCAACATTATCTTATCCAGTCACCACCAACTGTTTGTCTTTTGTTCTCAATGGGTACTTAAAATATTTCTTGAATTTGTTGATATTTTACATCATTTTGGGGACTGATGTTTGGGAAGATAGCACAGTTGGAAGACTGTATGTAGCAATAGAATAGAATAGAATAGAATAGAACAGAACAGAATATAATATAACATATATACATAATATAATATAACAAGAGTTGGAAGGGATCTTGGAGGCAGGAAACCTTATACCATTTCAGAAAAATGGTTGTCCAACCTATTCACAACTTCTGGAGGCAAATTGTTCCACTGACTCATTGTTCTGTCAGGAAATTTCTTCTTAGTTCTAAGTTCTCTCCTTGATTAGTTTCCATCCATTGCTTCTTCTCCTGCTCTCAGATGGTTTGTAGAATAGCTTGATTCCCTCTTCTTTGTGTCTCAGATATCAGAACGCTGCTATCATGTTACCCGGGGTGGGTTCTAAATTTTTTATTACTAGTTCTGTGGGCATGGCTTATTTTTTGAGTATGGTTTGATGGTCATGTGACTGAGTGGGCATTCCCTCATGCCCACGCCTACTCACATGACCTCTGCCAAGCCATGCCAATAGGAAAGGGTGGGAAATTTTCCCTTTCTTTAGCGGCTCAACGCCTGCCTCATCTGCCACTCTCAAATTGTATGGCAGAAATGTGAGACTCACAGAGAGTGGCAGCTCCATCACGTCTCTCAGTCATTGTATGCAGGGAAAAATCTTGCAAAGAAAAGAAAAACATCTCATGGCACTTGCAGAAGTTTTTGTTTACTTTACAAAGTTTTTCCCTGCAAGCAAAGGCTGAGAGACAACTCGGACTTGCCAGGCTCAAGTAAAATGTATGTTTTGTGGCTCTCCTGTCATATCTGCAACCCTGAAATTGTGCCCCACTGCGAGAGGTGACATGATCGGTTTTTGACAAATCCATATTGGCTTTTGCTTATGACTTTGTTTGTCTCTAGGTCAGGGGTGTCAAAATCAAGGCCCACAGGCTAGATCTAGCCCATAGGGTGGTTAGATGTGGCCCATGGGGTGAGCCTGGAAACTGCAAAGGGCCGGCCAGCGGTTCCTCTGCCAATGAAAATGAAGCTCCATTTTTGCTGGCAGAGGGCAGCAGGAGACTGATGTGGGATATGGCAGAGGACATGCAAACAAAAAAAAATGGGTGAAAAAATGGACCCTTTTTTGCAAAAACAGAGGCCTTTTTGCCTTCTCCAGTCCTCAGGCTTTCCTGACCCTCTACCCACCCCATTTTTGTGAAAAGATGAGTGAAAATGGGCCATTTTTTTTTGCAATGGTGGGGGCCTTTTTGCCTTCCCCCACCCCCAGGACCTCGCTGCAGGCATCCCAAACAAACCCAAAACTTTACTTTTTAAAGTTACCTCTTTGAAATCATGGTACACCTTATACACCAGTGCGTCTTATAATCAGAAAAATGCCGTATTATTGAGCCCAAAGCTTTAGCCTTAGTTGTGCGTCTAAAGCCATATTCACACAGTGAAAGGGCTAAAATTTTAAAAAAATAGATGGGACCAGAGCAAAAGAAAAAGCACAATATTAATTTGTAATACAGTAGATTAAAATTTAAAAACTGATAAGTCCATGGGTTCTTACCTGCATGCTGAAAAAGTGAGTTGTGCTAATACAGATGGTGAGGTTAATAAAATTCTACAGCTGGTGATGACATTGAACCTCAAAGAATTCAAGTCTAGAATGGTTTTTGTATTAAACAGAAACATCAGACTGTGGCCATGTATGAAGGATGCAGCCTCCAGCATTAGAGACTGTATATCTCTGGAGAACACAGTTGCTGGAGAATAGTAGAAGGGATTCATTGTACTACTTACAGGCTTCCCAGAAGCATGTTGTTGGAAATAGAATGCGGGACCAGAGAGGTCTTTGGTCTGATCCACAGCAGATTGTCTGTTGTTTTACATCTTCCTGCCCTTTAAGAATAATAATCTTATTTATAAAACAAGCATTTGGCAAGGAGCAGGGGGAAAAAATCAGCTCTAACAAACTGGTTAGTCTCAGTGGAACAATGATGATGTGTTTGGGCTTCTGAAGGAAATGGGTCTGGCTCCGTCAGAGGCAATCTGATTTTAACTGAGAAGTATTATTATGGAAAACAGAACCGCAAAAGGAAAACAAAAAGGGAAAAGAAGAAGAAAAGAAATTAAACTATAAAAAGTGCATTACAGTAATGTTGAGTAAGGATAAAGCAAGACATCATGAGATCAAAGCTATTGGAAATGAGCAAGATTTACTTCTGCTACTTCATTTTGGAAAACGACTGAACTACAGTAATACCTCGTCTTACGAACTTAATTGGTTCCTGAAGGAGGTTCGTAAGGCAAAAAGTTCGTAAGATGAAAAATTGTTTCCCATAGGAAACAATGTAAAATGAATTAATGCGTGCAAGAAAAAAAATGCAAAAAAATGCAGCCGCCCAGCTGTCACCTTTTGAAACATCTGGGCGCTACTCAGCGTTCTCCCAATGCCGAACCCAGAAGTTCGGCAAAAGTTTGGGTTCAGTTGGCCGCCGAGAAGCCCCACGGCCCAGCTGTTGCCTTTTGAAACAGCCGGGGGCTTCTCATCGTCCTCCCGAACTCGAACGCCAAACCTGAACTTTTGCTGAACTTCCGGGTTTGGTGTTCGGGAGGCTGCCGAAAAGCCCTGCCACCTGGCTGTTTCCTTTTGAAACAGCTGGGGGGCTTCTCGGCGTTCTCCCGAATGCCAAACCGAGAAGTTAGGCAAAAGTCCGGGGTCAGCGTTCGGGTTCAGGAGGATGCTGAGAAGCCCTGCTGCCCGGCTGTCAGCTTTTCAAAAGAGCCACGGAGCTGTCGGGCCAGTCGGGAGGCTCAAACGGAGGTGGGGAATCCCAGTAGGGAATTCCATGGGCGAAGCTTTGACATCACAAAGATGTCCTTCCTGGCCAGCCGAAACGTGGACTCCAGGAAGGACGTCTTTGTGACATCAAAGCTCCGCCCATGGAATTCCCTATTGGGACTCTCCACCTCCGTTTGAGCCTCCCGACTGGCCCTACAGCTCCGCGGCTCTTTTGAAAAGCTGACAGCCGGGCGGCAGGGCTTCTCAGTGTCCTCCTGAACCCGAACGCCGACCCCGAACATTTGCCGAACTTTCGGGTTTGGCGTTCGGGAGAACGCCAAAAAGCCCCCCGGCTGTTTCAAAAGGCGACAGCTGCGCGCCTTCTTGGCGGCCACCCAAACCCGAACTTTTGCCGAACTTCCAGGTTCGGCATTTGGGCAGCAGGTTCGTAAGACGGAAAAAGTTCGGAAGAAGAGGCAAAAAAATTCCAAACCCCGAGTTCGTATCTCAGATTGTTCGTATGGCGAGGGGTTCGTATCACGAGGTCCCACTGTATATGATGATGTCTCAGTCATGATCACAAAATATTTCATTTAAGGGGTGATATAGATGGCAGGAAACAGAAGTGAAGAATGAGAAAGTGGCAAAGCAACAATAGCAGAAGTAGCAATGAATGGTTGGAGTGTGGTTTATAGATACATTTATTTAATTAAAAGTGTTTTCTATTATTTAGAGGGTTGACCATCTTACCTAGTAGCCAGTGATGGGCTACCAAAATTTTTACTACCACACTGTGGGCATGGCTTATGCATTTTGTTTCAACATCTTTCAGTGCAAATTGGGTTGGAGCTCCATTTTCACTACCCCACTGAGTTCTTCCCTGTCCGGGCAGTAGCCCACCCCTGATTATCTGCTATGTAAAGTGTATGTACACACACGCACACATAGCTCTTCTAAAATTATACACATTCAACCTCATTTACTGTGATAGGAAAAACACACCCAGAGCCCAGAAAGGAAAAAAAGAAAAAAACACACCAAAATGTTGCTATCGGTACTGTGTAGCTGACCGTTGCCATAGGAGCCCACCATTGCTAGTAAGTGGTGTACAATGATTAAATTGTACACAAAATTTAATACCTACAAAAATATATTGATAAAATTAAAGATGGGCTACAAAAATGGTGGAAGGTCTTAAGCAGAAAACAGAAAAATCTGTATAGTCTGGAAGACAGAAGGGAAAAGGGGGACATGATTGAAACATTTAAATATGGGAGGGAAGTGTTTTTAATAGGAAAGTGAACACAAGAACAAGGGGGCACTATATGAGGTCCATTGGGGGAAAGATCAGAAGCAACATGGGAAAATATTATTTTACTGAAAGAGTAGTAGATGCTTGGAACAAACTTCTAGAAGACATGGTTGGTAAATCCACAGTAACTGAATTTAAACATGCCTGGGATAAACATATATCCATCCTAAGATAAAATACAGTAAATAGTATAAGGGCAGACTAGATGCACCATTAGGTCTTTTTCTGCTGTCAATCTTCTATGTTTCTATGTTTCTAAATGCACGAAAACTGTAACATAAAATCATGGGGCTCAAAGTGTGGTCTTCTACACTAACCCTATTCCCTAGGCAGTTTACCCATCCACTGTGGACAAATGGCTGTCCAAACCTTTCTTGAAAACTTCCAACAATGGAGACCCACCTCTCCAGGAGGCAAGCTGTTCCACTGATGAATTGTTCTTACTCTCAGGAAATTCCTGCTTATTTCCAGGTTGAATCTCTCTATGACAAGCTTTCACCCATTGCTTCTGGTCCTGCTTTTAGTACTATGGAGAATAAATCAATACCTTCTTCCCTGTGGCAGCCCTTCAAGTATTGGAAGACTGCTATAATGTCTCCCCTGAGCCTTCTCTTCATTAAGCTAAATATATCTAGTTTCCTCAGCCATGCATGATTTAGCCTCCCAGCTTTTATCAACTTTGTTGCTAGCCTTGGCATTCCTTTTAGGGCCCCAGCATCTTTTTTTGAATTATGACAAACTGGATGCAATATTCCTAGTGTAGTCTCAACCAGTGTAGCAGGGGTAGGCAAAGATGGGTCTCCTATGATTTGTGGACTTCAACACCCAGAATTCTTGAACCAATCATGCCAGCTCTGGAATTCTGGGAATTGAAGTCCATATGTCATAAAAGAGCCAACTTTGCCTACCCCTGCAGCGCAGTATAAAACAGTGCTTTCCGTGATCTTGATGTTATTCCTCTGCTGATACTGGAGCCGTGTCGGCTTTTTGACAGCTGCAGCAGACTGCCTTCTGCAGCACGAATCCCAGAGACCTATTAAGTCCCACAGAGTCGGCCTTCTCTGGGTTCCGTCGACAAAACAATGTCATTTGGCGGAACCCAGGGGAAGAGCCTTCTCTGTGGCGGCCCCGGCCCTCTGGAATCAGCTCCCCTGGGAGATTAGGACTGCCCCCACTCTCCTTGCCTTCTTAAAAACCCACTCATGTCGCCAGGCATAGGGAAATTGATTCTCCCCGCTGTTCCGTTTTATGCATGGTTTGTTGAGTTGTGTGATTGTTTTTAATAAGGGTTTCTTAATGTGTTCTGTTTTAATATTAGATTTGTAGACTGTTTTGTTTTGTTGGAAGCCATTCCAAGTCCTTGGAGAGGGGCGGCATACAAATCTAATAAACAAACAAACAAACAAACACTGGTGACCCCAGTTGAAGGGCTCCACTTATTTTTTCCTACCGGTACGGGATCCTGAAGCCGCCGTGGACATGCGCGCAGCCAACACATGAATGTACACCTCCATGCGAGAGAAGGCAAAATTGTTGAAATCTCACCTGTGCAAGCATCCACGTGTAAGATTTCGCTTTCGGCACATGTACAGAAGCGAAATCTCACACGCAGGAGTGCACACACATTTTAAAAAGCGCTAATGGATTGCTGATCCCATCCATACTGGGTGGGGACCATCACTGGCTGACTCATACTTAAGTGCTGATCCACTAGGACACCTAGGTCCTTCTCACTGCTATTACTGCTGAATAAAGTACCTCCTATTCTATACTCACACATTTGGTTTTTCCTGCCTAAGTGCAGAACCTTCTTTTCTCACTACTGAACTGCATCCTGTTGAATAACCTCCAATCCCCAAGCATTATCTGACCTGACCAAGCATTAAATAAGTAGTAGCAGCCAGGAACCAGGGTCTCTGGAGGCCTGATTACAGGCATAGGGCACAACATAGGGGGCTGGAAGGCAACCTTGATGCTAAATGTGAAGTACACCTTCTCCAAGTGTAAACCATTCCTCACCTCCTACCATCTCTATCTCTAATAAACCAAATAACTTTGCCAATCCATTTTTTCCCAGCCACCTCAAACTCTCCCAAACCTAACTGATCCATTCCCAAATCAAAAGGTACTTCATATGTCTGCTTTTCTGCAGTTAATGCTGACAATAACGTCCTTAAGAAATACCATTTTGTCTTTTTCATGAACCAATTTGGGATTCCTCAGTGGGCCGAAAGGTGTCTAGGAAAGCCCTTTGCAAACAAACAACAGTTTTGTTGAAAGCAACAAAAATCTGAACCAAACAAATCATTCAACCTTTCTAATACTTAATACAGTTCCTCATGTTGTGGTGACCTCCAACCATAAGTCTAGCGCCAATTCTCTCAACAGAGCTTTATGCTGATTGGCAGGAAGGTCAAAGGGACACCCCCACTGTAAACGTCTGATTGGTTGGATTGTAAAAATATGTTCCAAGGCACCAGAATAGAAGCCTTAGATCCTAACACCATGGAAATTTTGTCTTTTCCCATGGTGTTAGTGACCCCTGTGAAATGGTCATTTGACCCTCAAAGGTTGAGAACTACTGTTCTATAATATTGTGAACAATTTTCTGTTAACTTCTAAATAAAATAAAAAAAATCACCCTCCTTAAAAGTAGCAAAAAGACCAAACACGCCATGTTTTATTATGTGTATGCAAGAGAGAGCAAAACCAACCCGCATTAACAAAAATAAATAAAACATACTCAGAAACCCCCCAAACTAAGACTTCTTCATACATTTATAATAACCAGAATCCCAGGTTCCTCACATCAAAGAGATTTCAGAGTGGTACAAGGCATTGGAATGATAGCCTTGGGAGGGTCGATGGCCTACTGTATTATGCACATGTATCACAGCTTTGTAATAGTCCCAAAGATTAGGAATCACAGTGCATTAAGACTAAATATTTCTTTCAAATTAAACATCACTAACATTAAGTCCCAAATCTCTTCTGAATATTATAGTGTAATAGGTGTCCTATTCTATTTGTCTGAATGAGAGGGAAAATTCCAATGAATTCTACCTTTTGCAGTTGCTGCTGTCATTGTTATGAAAAAGCCCATTGTAATAGCTCCAAACTTCAAAGGTCTAACTACAAAGATTGTCTTATATTCTGCTTTGTGGGATGGCAATTTATAAATGCATGCACATATACAAACACCTTTTTCCGTCTGTCTCTCCCCCCTCCTTTTGTTATTTTTTCCCATCACTAAATGCCTTAATAATGAGCTTGGTTTCAGATTTTGTGAATCAGAGCCAAGTAACTCTGTTTTATTATATTTGCTGGGAAATGAACTAGCTCAGGGTAATTAGGGAAGCAATTTTATTAGCTTCTATTTCATAAAGATTGTTTTTTTAATCAGAGTCAGAACTTACTAGAAATGATTTTTTTTTTTTTAAAAAAATCAAATTGCCTGGATCATTGCTATAGCATATGGCTTCATAGATCTTAATCCATGGAGAAGAATGCACATTGAAAACTGGGGTCTCTTGAGTATGTTAAAATTATGCTAATTTTAGTAACCCTGATTGTTTGCTATGTGAATGAGGCAGAAATGAGTAAGTCCTCCACTGTGCATTTCATGATAACTTCCCTTTAAAATCTGGACCATGCCAACTATTATTTGTTGTGGTTAGCTCTGGCCCAGCTCCTGCCCCAAGGAATGTGCAGGTGTATGTGGGGGAAACATCCACATGCCACAGGCCTGTTTTGCTCCCGATGGAATCTGCCGACGAAGCCTCCTCTGACCAAGGAAGCATGAGTGACAGGGAAGAGGGGAGTTTGGCAGACAGCCCGGGAGGAGATCAATCATCTGTATTATCCTTGGATTCTGAACAAGAATTAATGACACATCCACGCATGCGTGGAGTGATGCATAGGAGACAACAACTGAAGGATTATTACAAGAGAAAATGAGGCCACCTGTGGTTGGGTGGGGCTGCTGTAATTAGTGCTACAGATAAAAAGAACAGTGTGCTGGTTGAGCCTTGTTTATCTGATTCATTGTTTCATCAAGATCGTGGTTTGTGTGCTGTTCAATATTGTGTGTGGACTCTCTGGACTTTAGAATTGGACTCAATTTCCCAGTTATTGGGTGAGCAATTGGATTGCATTTAACCTGTGCCTTGTGTGTACCAGAAAATCCCTTTGACATTTAAAAAGGGAGCTGTTTCTGTTTTTCTGTTTATAAAAACTTTTGGGTTTTCCTTTTATTGTGTGGTGTGTTTCTTCCTGGACTAATTACATTGTAATTACTGGTGGTTGAAACACGCCGGCAGAACATTACTTATATTTGACTTTCTAAACTGTTCTCTGTAGACATCCCTGAAGGCATCCCACTCCAGTACTTAAGACAGGCTATGCGTTGACATGGCTGATCTAATACATTGTGCTCTACTATGATTAGCCAGTGTCATCAGACATCCTTGGGTGAAAGAGACCAAGAGCTCAGGAACATCATGGATAACTAAGATTAGACTATAGTGAGCTGCTTGGTCTGGTCAAAAAAGGGAAGAAATCTTAGTTATTCCAATAATATAATGCTCCATCCCTTGCAGTTCCTTACAAGAATGCCAGCAACAGAAGAGAAGCAGAAGAGTTCTAGAAAAAAGAGATAAAATGAAGGAGGAGCCACTTAACCCTCCCTTATTTATATTCATATTTATATTCAATGAGTCTAGGTGGCACAGTGGCTAGAGTGCAGTACTGCAGGCCACTAAAGCCGATTGCTAGATCTGCAGGTCAGCGGTTCAAATCTCATCACTGGCTCAAGGTTGACTCAGCCTTCCATCTTTCCGAGGTGGGTAAAATGAGGAACTGGATTGTATGCTGGCTCTGTTAAAAAGTGCTATTGCTAACATGTTGTCAGGGTAGAATTTAATTTAATTTAATTTAATTTGATTTGATTTGATTTGATTTGATTTGATTTGATTTGATTTGACGTGACGTGACGTGACTTGACTTAACTTAACTTAACTCAATTCAATTCAATTCAATTCAATTTAATTGAAACACAATCATAAAATATTGAGTAGCTTCCTTCTATTGTTAGAATCATGGGACATCAGTAGCAATTGCATTTAGACTTATATACTGCTTCATAGTACTTTACATCCCTCTCTTAGTGCTTTACAGAGTTAGCATATTTCCCCTCACAATCTGCATCCTCATTTTACCAATCTCAAAAGGCTAGAAAGCTGAATCAACCTTGAACCTCTTAGAATCAAACTCCTGGAGTGAGTAGTGAGTTAGCCTGCAATATTGCATTCTAACCACTCAGCCATCATGGCTCTTAAATAAGAAGCGTTGCCACCAAGTCCATCCCTGAAGAATGAAGGAATCCAAAATTAAGTGCCCCAACATATGGTTGCTTACCTTCTGCTTGCACAGATCCCCTCCACAAGTGGAGCCCACCACTTTTCTAGGTAATCCATTCCACTAGCAAATTGCTACTAATGTTGATTATTATTTTTTTTAAAAAAATGGGAGTTTAAGAACATAAGAACATAAGACGAGCCATGCTGAATCAGACCAAAGCCCACAGAGTCCAGCATTCTGTGTCACACAGAGGCCCACCAATTGTCCATGGGGATCTTGAGTAGAAAGAGAAGGCAAAACCCTCCCTTTCCCTTGACCCCCAACAAATGTCCCTTACTCAAGGGAATCCTGCCTGCCTCAACAAGCATATAGGCGGCACATCGACATCCCTTTCAATAACCACCGATACACTTGGCATCCATGCGACAACTGACAACTGTCACGACCTCTTCTGGAAGTGAATTCCATAAAGCAATGACCCTCTGGGTGAAGAAATATTTCCCTTTATTTGTCCTCACTTACTTACCTATGAGCTTTAGGGAGTGCCCCTTTGTCCTAGTATTGTGTGATAGAGAAAAGTATTGTTCTCTATCCACCTTTTCTATCCCATGCATGATTTTATACACTTCGATCAAGTAGCAGCAGAGGAGTTTATTTTTTTGAACTTGAATTCATCATTCAAATGAAATGATGGAAACAAAGGTGAACAAGTCTTAACATCTTCTTAACCTTTGTCATGTTTCAGCCTTCCTTCCTGACTTCTGTTCTTGAGCTTTCCTGGTTTTTTGCTTCTTGAAACTTTGGACTGACTAGAACCATAATGGCGAACCTATGGCACACATGCCAGAGGTGGCACATACAGCACCTCTGTGGACACTGGCATGTTCACTGGCATGCCCACCAGAATGGGCAATAGCATGCGCACTGGCCAGCAGGTCTTTGGGTTTCCAGCACAAACGTGCATGTGCATATATATGTGTGTGTTCCGATTTGGGCAATCAGTGCCCAAAAGATTTGCCATCACTGGACTAGAACTTCTATTTTAAAGGTTAGTTTGTTTTACTCTTTATCTTACCACTGGATCAATGATTCTGAATAAAAAGAAGCATTTTTATATGGCGCCTAAAAGCTAGAAAACTCAGTGCCAGATATATAAATTTGGAGAGGTCATTCTACTACTAAAACATACTACTAATGTTTCTGAAATAGTATAGGTTTTCTTTGCTTGGGCAGGAAATATGACTTCAGTAACTGAGAAGTTGATGCATGGAACTCACTACCAGACTCTGTAGTATCATCACCTAACACCCAAAACTTTACCCTTAGACTATCCACTGTTGACCTCTCCCGATTCCTAAGAGGTCAGTAAGGAGCATGCATAAGTGCACCATACTGCCTTCCATCCAATGTTTCTCTTTTACTAGTATCATGTATATAAATATTATTATATCTTTGTATATCATTAATCCCTACTTGACAAAACAAACAAACAAATAAAATAAATAGAAGACCTCCAAGGCCCCTTCCAACTCTGTTATTATGTTATATTACAGAGAAAGCTAGATTACAAGCCCCTTAATCTCAGATGATCTGAAAGGACTGGCAGATTTATGCAGAAACCAGTCCTTATATTTCCATTCCAATATTAAAGAGTTTTCCAGAGCACCAATGTCTTAATGAATCGGACTTGGAAATCCTTGAAAGCAGATGGAATGGTTTCTTGGTGAATCTCAATCGGTCATGGATTCTTCTGTAAATGGGTTTATACTGTCACTGTTATGCAGCTTAATTTGGTCAGAAGATAATGCTCCTAAAAGCACTCAACTGAGTATTAGAACTGGCAAGATGAATCATTGCCGCAGCAATTATCAAGGATCTGAAATCGGTGGAACCCATAAACCATGCTAGGTGAACATGCACAGACTACATCAAAAGGAAGGCAGAAATCTGTCCATTTTTATTTTTCCATGCAGATTTTTTTTTAAAAAAATTATTTTATTTATTTATTTATTGGATTTATATGCCGCCCGTCTGCGCAGACTCAGAGCAGCTAACAACAGTGATAAAAAACAGCATGTAACAATCCAATACTAAACAACTAAAAAAACCCTTATTATAAAACCAAACATACATACAAACATACCATGCGTAAATTGTAAGGCCTAGTTTATCAGTTTAGTACTGCATATTAATTGTTAGGAAATTTGCAAGGTTTGGGGAGTTTAAAAAAACCAAACTAAATGAAATACTGACCAGTTCACACTAGCCAAATTTATTTATTTTTAGATGTAGGAGGCTGTAGTACACCTGCTTGCTTTGCATCTGTCTATAATTTAAAAATTCTGCTACGCTTTATTTATTTTTTTAAAAAACTCACCTCTTATTTCATTACTGTTTGTGACGAATTCTGCAATTTTTGGTTAATTCTCATCTGGAGAACAGAACCAAATTATGTTTCCCCCTCCTGCGGCAGATTTTATTTTGTCTTTTTCTTCTCTGGATACAAAGCTTGGTTGCCAAAAATGGCAACACATTTCCTCCTATTTGTCCCAAAGGCCCAGGTGCCACTTGATCAGGTGTGTATGCATAATCATTTCCCGAACTAATCATCATTTTGAATAATTCTAGCCTTGGAAACTTGCAGCTTCAACTTATTCTCAGTGAATGACTCATAAATCTTAAGGCAGGCATAGGAATCAAGATAAAATATAGGCTCAAAAGCCCATTGGATTTATTTAACTTTAGTCTTTATTGTCATAAAACTGCATTATTGGTTATAACATCCAAACAAAAGAAAACAGATTGTAATTCTCCATTAATGCTTTCCCAGAAGGGAGATCTAGACTTTCTCTTGGGTTTCTCACTCTCTCCTTTGTAATATTAAGATGATGTCATAAAGTCATAATTACTTTGCTGTGCTCTGCTGTGTTCTTTTGTTGCCTTTTTCTAAGAGGCTGAATTCCACTCTGACCAACCTGTAATGAATGGTGCATGCAGGTGGAAAAAGGAAGATTGGTCTTTGGTGGCTCGCAGTTTGAGGAATCCCAACATATTTCCTTCACTTTATTGTGACAGCCTTCTCTGTGCAGAAGCTCACAGATGGTTTATGGCTCAGTGTCTCCTTATTAAAAACAATGTTTTCATTAATAAGAAGAAATTGAATGGGTTATATATTACAGAGAGAAAAGGGAGAAGCTTCGACGTTGGAATGACAAATTTCTATTGTGGCTGACTTGAAAATATTCACTGAATTTTGGATTTAGCAAATTAGGGTTGTCAGGCTGCAGGTAGGGAACTGTCTTGCCCCCCTCCTTCAATCCAATTTTTGTAGTCAAAATTTAGTGGTGCAATTTTCCATTTTTCTTTTGTTTTTGTTGGCAAAAGAGGATAATAATAATAATAATAATAATAATAATAATAATAATAATAATAATAACAACAGCAGCAGCAGCAGCAGCAACAACAACAACAACAACAATAATAATAATAATAATAATATAGATTTGTATGCTGCCCTCTCCGAGAACTCCGAGGAGAAGCCAAACAGTGGTATGATGTCAAGTCAATAAAAGGGAGAGGGAAAAAAATAAGTCAAATGTTTCAGCTTCTGTTCAGATACTGTAGCTACCATTGATGAGGGGTTCTCAAAGCTAACAGGCATTTACTTATTTAAAATATTTATGTAGTCTGCCAAGTCAGACTTCTGATGTGCAGTCATAGCAGTCAGTCTGCTATGGATCCGGCACACTTCCTAGTCCCCATCAGATGGTAATATTTAGAGCATGCCCAACCTATATGCAGCTGTGAGAGCAATCATGGGCTTCCCTAGGTATGCCCATGTAACACCAACACTCCACACTCTGCATTGGTTGCCAATCAGTTTCCAGTCACAATTCAAAGTGTTGGTTATGACCTATAAAGCCCTTCATGGCATCGGGCCAGAATATTTCCGAGACTGCCTTCTGTCGCACGTTCCCAGTGACTGGTTAGGTCCCAAAGAGTTGGCCTTCTCCGGGTCCCGTCGACTAAACAATGTCATATGGCGGGACCCAGGGGAAGAACCTTCTCTGTGGTAGCCCCGACTCTCTGGAACCAGCTCCCCCCGGAGATTAGGATTGCCCCCACCCTCCTTGCCTTTCGCAAACTTCTTAAAACCCACCTCTGCCGTCAGGCATGGGGGAATTGAGACATCTCCCCCAGGCTTATATAGTGTTATGTATGGTATGCTTGTGTTGTATGTTTTTAAGATAATGGGTTTTTTAAAGATATATTTTAAATATTAGATTTGTTTATTATATACTGTTTTATTGTTGTTGTGAGCCTCCCCAGTCTGCGGAGAGGGGCGGCATACAAATCTAATGAATGAATGAATGAATGAATGAATGAATGAATGAATGAATGAATAAATAAATAAATAAATAAATAAATAAATAAATAAATAAATAAATAAATAAGACCTGGTAGGACAGATAAAGATTTTTTTCCAAAGGACATCTATCCAAAGGACATCTATCTTCTCCTAAATAATCAGTCTAACTATTGATATACAGTTAGCTATCTTATCCCAGTGTTTGGAGAGAAAGCAAGGTCTTCAATACTTTATGAAAAGTTGGGAGGGGGGAGGCATGCCAAATCTCTCTCTCTCTCTCTCTTTTTTTTTTTAGGTCTCTGAAAATATTTTATTCTTCTGTTTTTGTGCTCTATTATAAATTTTCTTAAAATAACATACAGACTTACAAACATTCAACATAGAATGTGGGGATGTATCATCCCCGCTTTTCTCAAAAGTATAAATGCAGATACAGAAAAAGGAATACATGGTTAAATGCGTAATTCAATACTACTAATACAAAAATATCCAGTAAGGAAAAAGTGATATTATAAAAAAGAAAAATAGTTATAACTAATATAAGGTCAAACAATCTTGTCAATTCTATGTATATAAACTAAATCTAATATTAATCTCAATAAAAAGAAAAGAAAGATTTAAACCAAAATATCTATACAGTGGTACCTCGAGATACGAGTTTAATTCGTTCCGGACCTGGGCTCTTAAGTCGAGCAGCTCTTATCTCGAACGACTTTTCCCCATAGGAATTAATGTAAATAATTTTAATTGGTTCCAGCCCTCAAAAAACTCACAAAGTTAGTCTAAATTATGCAGAAAGACATGTTTTTAATGAAGAAATGTACATGTACATATAAATGAATAATGAAGTTTCTTTCACTTAACTTGTAAACTTTCTTAAACTTTTAAATTTACATATGTTCAACTTCTCTGCCACCCAATCCTGTAGGACAGAGGTCCCCAACCCTTTTTGCACCAGGGACCGGCTTTAAGCGATCAAGAGAGGAATGGGTGAATGAATGGACGGAGGGTGGGAAGGAAGGAAGGAAAGAGGGAAGGGACAGGAACAGAGGAAGGAAGCAAGGAAACTTATGAAAGGGGAGAGTAAGAGAGGAATGAGTGAAGGGAGGGAGGGAGGGAAGAAGGTGGGAAGGAGAAAGAAAAGAAGAAATAGAGGAAGGGAAGGTAAAAGAGAGAAAGAAAAAGAGAAAGAAAGAAAGAAAGAAAGAAAGAAAGAAAGGGGGAAGGGACAGGAACAGAGGAAGGAAGCAAGGAAACTTATGAAAGGGGAGAGTAAGAGAGGAATGAGTGAAGGGAGGGAGGGAGGGAAGAAGGTGGGAAGGAGAAAGAAAAGAAGAAATAGAGGAAGGGAAGGTAAAAGAGAGAAAGAAAAAGAGCAAGAAAGAAAGCTGCAAGCACCCCCCCGAGCCCCCCAGGCCGGCTGCAACCTTTTAAAACACGTGCGCCGCTTCGCAGCTGTCTCCTGAAGCCGAACGCGGAAGTTAGCGTTTGGCTTCAGGAGACAGCTCCTTGGCGCTTGTATCTCGAATTTGGGCTTGTAAGTAGAACAAAAATATCTCTCCCCTCCCAGCTCTTATCTCGAGTTGCTCTTAAGTAGAGCAGCTCTTATGTCGGGGTTCCACTGTACTTATTATTAATCTTGCCAAATCTCAAAGGACAAGAGTGTTTGTTTCAAAGAGCTCAGGCTACCTATGATGTCTCCTTTGGAAAACTCTGACATTTCTTCAGAGGCCAGATCAAGGAAGAATGAGATCATTTCCGGCACATCAGGAATTACTAACCTGACTATCTACAACAGTGTTTCCCAACCTTGGCGACTTGAAGAGATCTGGACTTCAACTTCCAGAATTCCCCAGCCAGCAAACACTGACTGGGAGATTCTGGGAGTGGAAGTCCAGACCTCTTCAAGTTCCCAAAGTTGGGAAACACTGATCTACAGAATAGGCTTTGGCTGGGGACAGCTTCCAGGCCAGTGAAGAAGAGGGGGAGGAGCTTTCTGCCATAGTATTTACGATAGAGAGACAAAAGTCTGCCAGATTGTCAGGAAAAGGCGCCGCCTCTCTTGGTAGGCTGTATCGAGAGCTATTTAGCATGGCAGGCAGAGGGAGGCATTGTGGGAAGCAAAGTGTGTGGGCCAATGCTGCATGCTTGTTCATGTTTCCTGAAACTCTGAATTTCTATAACCCATGAGCTAATATGGATGTGCGTTAAGTTTTGCCTGGGGGCTTTATGTTCATTTATTGGACTTATTGTTTGAGCATCTTGCTAATTATGTTATGGACTAATTAGCCATTGCCTGGGGAATTAATCTGGGCTAGCTCACAGCTGGCTTCAGTTGGGACAGTTCTGAATCTGGGTGAAGAGAATTGCTGAGGGAAGACAAATAAAACCCTCCATAAGCCACAATGGCATGTGAGTGTGAGTGAGTGGGGTAGCACACTGTCACAGAAAAGGCAGATAACCTAGCCCTCTGTCACATATGGCTTTAAAAGTAGTGACCAGCATCTTTAATTGTACACACACAAAAAAACCACACAACAAAGGAGTTATCTGAGCAAACTTACGGGTTTCATTACTACAATAATAATTAATAATTTATTAGATTTGTATGCCGCCCCGCTCTGAGGACTCAGAATGGCTCACAACAAGCAAAACATCATATACAAATCCAATATTAAAACAGTTTTAAAAACCCTTAATAAAAAACAATCATACAACCCAAGGAAACCATGCATAAACTGAAATAGATAGGGTATATTAATTTCCCCATGCCTGGCCACATAGGTGGGTTTTCAAGAGTTTACGAAAGGCAAGGAGGGTGGGGGCAGTCCTAATCTAGGGGGGAGTTGATTCCAGAGGAGCAGGGCCACCACAGAGAAGTCTCTTACCCTGGGTCCTGCCAGACGATATTGTTTTGTCAACGGGACCTAGAGAAGGCCAACTCTGTGTGACCTACTCGGACGCTGGGATTTGTGTGGCAGCAGGCAGTCCCAGAGGTATTCTGTTCCGATGTCATGAAGGGCTTTATAGGTCATAACCAACACTTTGAATTGTGACTGGAAACTGATCGGCAACCAGTGCAGGCTGTGGAGTGTTGATGAAACCTGGGCATATCCGGGAAAGCTTATTATTGCTCTCGCAGCCGCATTCTGCACGATTTGAAGTTTCCGAACATTTTTCAAAGGTAGCCTCATGTAGAGAGCGTTGCAGTATTCGAACCTCGAGGTGATGAGGGCATGGATGACTGTGAGTAGTGGCCCCCTGTCCAAAGAGGGCCACAACTGGTGCACCAGGCGAACCTGCGCAAACGCCCACCCTCGCCACAGCTGAAAGATGGTGCTCTAATGTAAGCTGTGGATCGAGGAGGACACCCAAGTTGTGGGATCAGTAATCCCCCCCCCCAGGGTGATGGACGGACAGATGGAATTGTCCTTGGGACAATCATACTATGTATGATGTTGCATTCTAGATCAGTTGTAATAACTTTGTGGACTTCAAGGGCAGCCCCATGTAGAGTGCATTGCAGTAATTCAAATGGAAAGTTACCAAGGTCTGTGAGCAAGGTCTCCTAGTTAGTAATCATAGGACCGTCTCCTGCCGCATACCTCCCAGAGACCAATAAGATTGCACAGGGCTGGCCGTCTCTGGGTCCTGTTGACTAAGCAATGCAGGTTGGCAGGGCTGCAAGGGAGAGCCTTCTCAGTGGCTGCCCCAGTTCTATAGAACCAACTCCCCCCCACTGATGTCCATACTACTCCCACCCTGATGTCCATACTGCTCCCCCACCATGATGTCCTTACTGATGTCCATACTGCTCCCACCCTGCTGACCTTCCGAAAGGCTACAAAGACCTGGCTTTGCCAGCAGGCCTGGGGCCCATAAATTTTACATCTTCCATGGCCAAATTTTATTGAATGGTACGCATGTGTTGATTGGATCATTTGAATTGTGAGTTTTTTAACTGGGGTAATTATTTTAATGTTTATATTTGACATCTTTTATTGTAAATTTTATTTTTATATTGTTGTAAGCCACCCTGAGTCCTTTGGGATTGGCTGGTATAGAAATCAAATCAAATCAAATCAAATCAAATCAAATCAAATCCAATCAACCAATAGATAGATAGATAGATAGATAGATAGATAGATAGATAGATAGATAGATAGATAGATAGATAGATAGATTTCACTTACCTTTGCTAGCATTTTGGAGTTGTGTGTATGCATATATGCCACTTCTGTGCATGCACAGACCATCCGTGATGACGTACGGATGTCCGGGTGAGTGGATGGGACTGGTAGCACCACCACTGCTACCAGTTCACCTGAACCAAGTCGAAACCACCCCAGTTCCCAGTCCAGGAAAGGTTGCAACTGGCCTTTCATGATAAATCAATTCAGCTCTAGTTTCAGCTGCCAGCTGCTTCTCAAGTAGGAGCTTCAAGTCCAATACAACCCCCAAATTGCGCACCATCTCAGTCTTGGGAAGTGCCACTCTACCCAGAATCAAAGGTGAAGTATCATCTCGGGCTGTGGAAGCCAAAAGTCCGTAGCCACTCCATCTTTCCAGGGTTGAGTCAAAACCCATCTATCCCTATCCAGAGCCTTGTAACTTACAAACAATCAACTCCAAACCGGTAGCAAAACTACAGCATCATTTGTCTGGTTAAGGTGGAGATATACTGATGATACTGAAGCCTATACTGATGGATGATGTCCCTTAATGGTTTCATGTACTGTAGTATTAAAAAGGAGAAACAAAATGCTTGAATCCTGAGATACTCCATATTGTAGGGGACCTAGGGCTCTACCTTTTGCCCTACCAATATCAACTGGCCAGGGAGAAAGGAGGAGAATCACACAGTGCTTCCCACTTCCAAGCCCATGAAGCCAGTCCAAAAGGATACCATGGATACCATGTTTGATACCATGTTGTGAGCAGCTCCGAGTCTTCGGAGAGGGGCGCCATACAAATCTAATTAATAATAATAATAATAATAATAATAATAATAATAATAATAATAATAATAATAATAATAATAATACTATTGCAAGCCAGTGAGTGACCCAGGAGAACCAATATCATCTCTATCCTGGATATTCCAGAAGTCATCAACATGTGCAATCAATATGATTGCCAAGCATGCATTCTAATCAAGCCCTTCATGCATTTTTTCCCCAGTGAGACGCCTTTACTCACACCTCTACAACAAGAGTTTCCAGAATATATTTGGACTTGTAAGCATCTGAGCAGAATCATAATTATATGGAAAACTAATAGAAGCAATTTTGTCCCTGGGTCTGTTGCAGTTGCTCTTTAGTGGAGGATTAAAATTGATGTTTGTCATCCTCAGTTGTAAATCCTAGCCTTTCCAACATTTATATATTGGTGTTTCTCTTCTCCCATGTCCACTCACCAAAAACTTTTTAGAGAAGTGCCAAATGTTAAACAAATCACAAACCACTTATTTATATTTTACAAGGGGAACAAAGAGACAAAATTCATTAAATCAGTACTTCATTCATAACTACGGTGTTTACCTTATCCTCAATAGACACGAGTATCATCAACTAATTTTTTTCATTCTCAAATTACCCCCATACACTTTTCAGTTGAGGACAACTTGTTATTGCTACAAAATATTTCATCTCAGGGCTGAAGAGCACCCGGCCTCTCAATTCCCTGAGGATATGTCTATGGAGATTCTCAGTCATCCAGGTCATGGTTGTCCCAAAGGTGCTTTTTCAAGAGGCAACCAGACTTACTTGTTTTTCTTTGAAGACATTTCTCATCCAAGAAGCTTCTTCAGCTCTGACTGGACTCAGGCGGTAGGGAAAGCAAGTAGGATGCTTGGCTGCATAGCTAGAGGTATAACAAGCAGGAAGAGGGAGATTATGATCCCGCTATATAGAGTGCTGGTGAGACCACGTTTGGAATACTGTGTTCAGTTCTGGAGACCTCACCTGCAAAAAGATATTGACAAAATTGAACGGGTACAAAGACGGGCTACAAGAATGGTGGAAGGTCTTAAGCATAAAACGTATCAGGAAAGACTTAATGAACTCAATCTGTATAGTCTGGAGGACAGAAGGGAAAGGGGAGACATGATCGAAATATTTAAATATGTCAAAGGGTTAAATAAGGTCCAGGAGGAAAGTGTTTTTAATAGGAAAGTGAACACAAGAACAAGGGGACACAATCTGAAGTTAATTGAGGGAAAGATCAAAAGCAACATGAGAAAACATTATTTTACTGAAAGAGTAGTAGATGCTTGGAACAAACTTCCAGCAGACATGGTTGGTAAATCCACAGTAACTGAATTTAAACATGCCTGGGATAAACATATATCCATTGTAAGATAAAATACAGGAAATAATATAAGGGCAGACTAGATGGACCATGAGGTCTTTTTCTGCCATCAGTCTTCTATGTTTCGATGTTTGTCATCCTCAGTTGTAAATCCTAGCCTTTCCAACATTTATATCTTGGTGTTTCTCTTCTCCCATGTCCATTCACAAAAAACTTTTAACAGAAGTGCCAAATGTTAAACAAATCACAACCCACTTATTTATATTTCACAAGGGGAACAAAGAGACAAAATTCATTAAATCACTACTTCATTCATAACTACGGTGTTTACCTTATCCTCAATAGACACAAGTATCATCAACTAATTTTTTTCATTCTCAATTACCCCCATACACTTTTCAGTTGAGGACAACTTGTTATTGCTACAAAATATTTCCACAGCCCTGTAAATACATATGATACCTCCCACACCGCAGCCCTGGGTCTTCGGAGAAGGGCGACATACAAATCTAATAAATAAATAAAAATAATTGGATTGATAGAAAAAAAGGAAATAGAATGTCTGTAAATTTAAAGAAAAATAGAGAAAACGGAGATATGGAAATGTAATTGTAAATATGTATTTTACATTTGATGTTTTTGTTACACATTGATTTTCTTTTTGTTGTTTTGTTGCTTTTCTTTTAAAAAAAAATCCAATTAAAATATTTTAAAATTAAAACAAACAAACAAACAAACAAACAAACAAACAAACAAACAAACAAATAAGATTGGCCATGCTACAGGTTTTCATCCAAACTAAATTCTATTCCCACTCAGTTTTATTCAAAGTAACTAACTGAACACTTTTAAACTCAGAACTTTAGATTTTTAATATACTTCCATGCAATGTTTGGAACTTGAAGCTGTGGAAATCACCTATCTTCTCAGCTTCAATTTTATTCATGTACAGAAGACAGATAGACATTACGTCAGGGATTACAGGGTTTGCACATGGCTATCTAAAATAGCAGAAATGGTGTTAACTGATTTTGGGTTTGATTACTTTTGTCTATTTTCCATGTTGTTTCATTTATAGTTCTCATATACCCTGTTTCCCCGATAGTAAGACACCCCCGATTGTAAGACTATCGGGGTTCCAGGGGGGTCGGCTAATATAAGCCGTACCCCGAAAGTAAGACATATGTCTTACTTTCGGGGAAACACGGGGTATTGCCACCTCCCTCTCATCTAGCTGCGCGCCGCCTCCTGCCCACGTCCGCACCGTCCCCCTCTCCATACGTCGCCGCGTCTGCCACCTCCCTCTGATCTTAATGAGCGCCGCCTCCTGCCCACTTCCGCACCGCCCCCCTCCATACGTCACCGCGTCTGCCGCCTCCGTCTGATCCAAATGAGCGCCGCCTCCTGCCCACTTCCGCGCCGCCCCCCTCTCCATACGTCACTGCGCCGTCCCCTGCACTTGTCACTGCCGCCTCCTGCTTAAAATACGGTAATGCACACAGTATTAATCATACATCAGTAAAACATACACACTGGCATACTGGGGTATCATCTGCTGTTTTGTGGTGAATACAATACTGTTCAGGTTGTTAATAAATGTTAATTTTATGGTTAAAATAAAAAATTCGACAATTTTTTTCCAATATAAGACATACCCCGAAAGTAAGACATAGTGGGGCTTTTGGGGATAAAAAGAAAGTAAGACACTGTCTTACTTTCGGGGAAACACGGTAGCAATGAAGTACCCAGATGTAGCTCTTCAAAAAGGAAGAAGAAGAAGAAGAAGAAGAAGAAGAAGAAGAAGAAGAAGAAGAAGAAGAAGAAGAAAATCTTCCCAGTTGCTGATATACCAATAGACAGCTTAAGATCAAAATAGACCAAAAGCTAATTGCATATTAACTTACTCCAGCTTTTGGATTTATTTGTTTAATTGAATGCACAGGAAGACCCGACAAGCCTTTTCTTCCTAGTTCATCCATTTATTTTTTTTACAATATTATAGATCATCCTCTCTGCATAGGGAGAGATCTGTAAAAAAAACAAGGCCTTTTATTGGAGTTAATGGAGTTTTTTAAAAAAAATCAAAGGTGAAAGAAGGTGGGATCTAAATTCATTAGATTTCCTTCTTCCTGTGTGTGGTATGACCAGTACAGGTGAAACTTGAAAAATTAGAATATCGTGCAAAAGTTCATTTATTTCCCTTTTTACAATATTCTAATTTTCTGAGATTGTGGGTTTGGAGTTTTCATGAACTGTACTCCATAATCATCACAATTATGACAAATCACGGCTTGAACTATCTTGCTTTGCATGCAATGAATCTCTCTCTCTCATATATTAGTTTCACCTTGTTGCATTACTGAAATAAATGAACTTTTGAGTTTCACCTGTATGTGCTTATAATAAAGAAGAAGAAACTGGAGAGGGATACAATTTGTTTGCATTATCTAAATTCGTCTACAGCTAGATCCAGCATTAGACTTTGTTACGAGCCTCTCTCCACTCACATGACATATATTCTGGTTGGCACAATGACTGATCTCCAATGCCAGGGGGGCTGTTTGAAATGGCTCCGTAACTTCAGTCTTAGAAAATCAGCAGTATAACAGTTTGGGCTAGAACCAGAAAAGACAGGAACACATCCCGGCCTGAGGAGAAGGGACGGTGCACCTGGTACATTGTTCCAGGGGCATGAAAGAGAATTTTTAAAAAAATACAAAGGCAATTAAAAAAACCCCACAGTTTCTCCATTTATGAGTATATTTTTAATTTCCTTTTAGTTTATGAATGGCTATGAAATGTCATCTCAAAAATCTGCTGCTCAAAAGCGCAAGAAAAAACAGAAATGTGATGAGATTAATAAAAAGGGGCGATAAACGCTTTGCAATTTGGCGTTAAATGCAGAGGGGGCGCTCTCGCACACATGACCTGGCCAGGGTGGGGGGGTGCATCTCCCAAGCATGCAAGTGTGCACACACACCCTCGCTCCTTTTTCAGCTGAGGCCTCTCTGAGCAGCATGTGTGAGGCAAGCGAGAAAGGCTGTGCAGCCTCCCCCCCAAATCTCCCATGCTGGACACTGAGAAAAGCATGGTGGTGGGCATGGCCTCTCCTTCCACTGACACAGAGGGGTCTGGAGGTGGTGGAGGAGGGAGCAGCAGCAACAGCAGCAGCAATGACTCAGAGGCCAGTGAAAGGCTACAAAAAAATTTATTATTATTTATTTTTTCTTCTGAGCATGTGCAGAAGTCAGGTTTCTGGCAATGGCCATCTTGTTTTTAGTTTTCTTTACCTTTTTAAAATTTTTAAAATTTATTTTAAAAAACTTTTATTTTTTATTTTACTTTTCTTCTGAGCATGTTTAGAAGTCGAGTTTCTGGCACTCTGCATGTGGTCGCCGTCTTGTTTTCAGCTTTCTTTTTAATTTTTTTTAATTTTTTATTTTTTTTTATTTTTTTTTCTGAGCATGTGCAGAAGTCGATTTTCAGGCACTCGCCATCTTATTTTCAGCTTTCATTTTCTTTTTTATTCTTTTTTTAAAAATTATTTTAAATTTTATTTTTTTTCCAAGCATGTGCAGAAGCCATGTTTCCGGCATTGTGCATGCAGTTGCCATCTTGCTTTTGGTTTTTTTTCTTTTATTTATTTATTTTTTTAAAAAAATATTTTTAATTTTATTTTTCTTCTGAGCATGTGCAGAAGCCAAGTTTCCGACACTGTGCATGCTGTCGCCATCTTGAGGAAACGAACCGGCAGTGAGGTAAGTTAGAACCCACCTCTGAATGTGTTATATGTTCTGTATAAATGACAGAAGCAATAGTCCTTAAATTTGAATTAGTGATAGATGAATCTGAAATTCCAGAGATTCTGAAAGTTTATCAGATCAAGGCTGAAACATCTGGAGCACTGCAAGATACCCAGATACAAAAAAACTCTAGCTCTTTGCTGACATCTAGAAGTTGTCTAAATATCTGCAGTCAGGAGATTACAGTCCTATGGAAGATTTCATCACCCAAAACTGCTTTCATTTGGCAGCCTTGCATAGTCCACAAATGTTTCACTTTAACTGGAATATTTAGTAACATCCTCTATTGATCTTCTTTTGACCTAGGAAAGCTTCCTTTGCAGACTGCTCACATCAGAACAGTAATGTGTATCTGAGTATCTCTTTATCATTATGATGATGTGTCATTCATTTTGACACTATTTGACTTATCAGAGAGTGAAAACTTAATCATGCAACAGAAAGAGAAATGAATTTGGATAGAGAATTTTATATTCACATTTAAGATTTTGCCTGCTATATTAATGTAAAATATACAATTCTGGAACTTGTGCTTCTGATCAAAGGTTACAAGAGTGTAATAAATATTATGTCCTCCCACCGTGCAATTAAAATTTTTACCTTGTTTCACCATGCAAAACACTCCAAAGTTGTCAATCATTTTGAAACATGAGTTTTTGACATCATATAATTTCATTTCATTTTTTTCCTGACAGACATCATATCAGGAAATTATATAAGGCAGAACCCTATTATGTTTTTCTTCATCCCCCACCCTCAACTTCACATAGATACAGACATTTGCGTAATTTCAGGCATCCCTGATGATAAGTGTACAAAAGAGCAGAGAGGGCAGTATCACACAATATCACCAGATTCTCCAAGTATAATTTTTTTTATTTTCTCCACCACAAAATAAAACAATATATAGTTATAAAGACAACAACAATGCTTAAAATCAATCATATATAAGCTTTTATTTTCTTATTACTCACTCAATGGAGGCTCTTATCTCTCCTCATCTAAAGAAATCTATTAATTTTATACAAAATTATCAATTCTTAAAAATCTAAATAAAAATTCTTCTTCCCCATCTTATCATAAAAAGTTACAGTACATCAATGCAAACATTAATAAAATCTCTTTTATCTAAATTTTAATATTTTATCATATAGCTAATAAAATTATATATATATATATATATATATATATATATATATATATATATATATTTAATAAAAGAAACTGTTCATAATATATCATCTACTTCATAAATTAAAATTCTATATTTTTAAAGTCTAAACAAATTTTGTATTATATCATTATATAGTGCTACCACCATTTCTCATCTTCGCCATCTGGTTTCCAAAATTTAAATCAAATTCTCATATTTCAATTTTTCCCAAAATTAACCAATTATTAATACATACATATTTCTTAATTTCCTATCCAATCATAAAACTTCCCCCAAATTTTATAATCAAGTCTTGTTTTTCTTTAAATTTCAAAGTCCATCTACTCATCTCTGTACAATCCATAATTTTTCTCAAAACTTTCCTTTCTGTTGGTATTCTATTCAACTTCCAACTTTGTGCATATACAATCCTAGCCGCTGTAATTATATGTATAATTAAATATGTCTCTTCTTTATCAAAATTATTTAGTAAAATACCCAGAAGGTATATCAAGGTGTACCAGCTTCTCCATAGGGAGCTTGTTGCCTTTGCTTAAATTTTGGCTTTTGGGTTCCTAGTTAGGAAATGATGTAGCAGAAATGTATATGTCTCAGCAATCCAAAAGGACTGAGTTGCTACTTGAAGACAACATTTTGAAGGCCTGTTGCAACCCCCCCCCCAAACCCCCCCCCCATCACTCCCTGAAGGTGAATACAAACAGTTTCCTGAGGAAGAGTGAATTGCTTTTCACTGGGTGTTTTCAAGCAGGGATTAGACAGCCATTTGTTAATTTGGGTACCTGCACTGAGCAGAGAGTGGATCTGATGGCCCACTTTGCATCTATAACCATGACCTAATCCTTACAACCATCTGATAAAATTAGTATAGTAACTGATAAAATAAATCATTATCACAGATGGGTAATATTGAAAATGGCTGAGAGTTGCTTATCTGAAACCACTGTGAATCTATGGCAAACTTTCCAGAATCATACCAGGTTTCCCAACTGCTATACTACACCAACTTTTACAGATGTATGTATATGAAGTGCAATTTTATTCATTCAGATTGATGACTCATATTTCATGAGCATATTAATGTCGAGGCAAAGAGAGTCACAGTGAAACAGAATGCAAATTTCATGGCCATCCATAGTATCTGTAAAAGCACAATCAACTTCTTATTTTTAATGTACATTACAGTGTTCATTTAGTTACTATATGTTGTTCTTCATTGGTACCCATTAGTCTAGAATTATTCACATCTGTCCTAACTTGAAATTGTAGGTTGTTTAGCTGGATCTTGTTTTCATTTGTGATGAGTTAGGCTTGTAGGCTTGATTTTTATGCCACACTATGAAGAGAGAAACAATGTACCCCCGGCTGTCTCTACACATTACAATTCTGAGAAAATGTCTTTTCTCTCTTCAGGATTTTCTGAAATGTTTTCATATCTTTGCTTCTGAGCTTCACATGGGCCCTAACAAAAGTTGAACAAAGAAATACGAGTGGTTAGTGCTTATTTCATTATAGTAATTAATTGTTAATTCAAAGTTATCTAAAATGCAATGTAACAATGTGAAAAAGTAATTGTTCTATTGGATTGAGTAACTAGTTGTATCTATCTGCAGTAAAAGCAACTAAATGCTTCTTGTGATTAATCAATAAAGAATATCATTAATTGTCATTAATGCATGTCAAATCAGTAAAGTCTGATTTAGTTCACAAAATAAATTTGTTCTTTTTTAAAAATCCATTCTCTTGTAGATTTTCTTATTTGTTTGGGCTTATTCTCTTACTGCTTGCCCTACCTGTGTCTTAGTTTCAATTGTTAGATTGAATTCTGCTGATATTCTGCTGCAGCATCTAAAGAATGGATTTATGCTTTCTTCAATGACGGCAAGTTGTTCAGATGTTGAGGTCAGAAAAGCATGCTTAATCCATGTAATCACCACATCCATGCTTGACTATGGCCCCATTTTATCTCAATTTCCGAACTTAATCTTGGACTGAATTTATGGAGCTTTTTTTAGACCAGGCCTGTCAAACCCCTGGTCCACAGGTCGTAATGTGCTGGCCATGCCCATGCCTGGTTTAGTAAAGGAGGGGAAAGTCCTGATACATTACGTGACACCACCGTGGTGATGTGAGATTGACACTCCTGGTTTAGACATATACAATAGATTCAATGATCTGTTATGAGGATCTTCAGAAATTCATTTTAAATAGACCATGGTGTGCTATTAGAATCTGCAACAGTGAGAACATCACTGTGATGAGGGGATCCAAATTTTGTTTAATTTATATAGGGCAGATTTGGGCCTGATCAGTTTGAGTTGTCTAATGAAATATCCTCATGATTGGCTTAAATATCCCTTTAATTTATTTGCTTGAATTAAGAGGGCCACTGTTTATTCATGTTGCTGCATCATGTACTGGATGACTTGCTTTTCAAAGTAAATGTAACAAGCACCAGAACTTGGTTCTTTATTTAGACACCTCCTTGGTATGTGCAATTTTCTTTCAAAAATTTGTTCAGGAACGAATGCCTTCTCTCCTTCTCTCTTCCACATGCATTTGAGTTATTTAGGTGGCCACTTAATGCATTTGACAAATAGGGCTCTGGGCCACCAAAGCTTATGCCACAATAAATCAAACAGTTTTAAAGTGTCATAAAACTGATTTATATTTGCTATAACTGAGTAACTGAGCTATCAGCCAGGAATTAGTACAGGGCTGGACAGCTAGCCTTTTGGAGGTCAGGAGCAACACTTGGAAATAAGGCATGAACTGCACTGTGACAGGGCAATAACACAAAATGGGCAGACCAACATCATGCCCAGGGCAGGTTTGGCATTTTCTGTTTCTACTTGTTTGCTTTCTTTCCTCATGGAAAACTTTGAGGATGTATGTGTTTGTGTGTATTTATTACGCTAAGATTATTTTAGAATATATCCTGCAGTTTTAAAGTGTTTTATACTTCTAATGGCAGGAAAGCATGCCATGGGATTTTGGAGAAGATACTTAAGGAAAACTGGATTTTGCAATAGGCCCATTCCTCAGGTAATACACTGCTCAAAAAAATAAAGGGAAACGCAAATAACACATCCTAGATCTGAATGAATGAAATATTCTCATTGAATACTTTGTTCTGTACAAAGTTGAATGTACTGACAACAAAATGAAATAGATTGTCAATCAGTGTTGCTTCCTAAGTGGACAGTTTGATTTCACAGAAGATTTACAGACATTTGATTTACTTGGAATTAGTCTGTTTTTTAAGTGTTCCCTTTATTTTTTTGAGCAGTATACAATGGATCCTTTCCTCAAATCTCTACAGCACACCAGTAGGAAAGCTATATTCCAGGGACCTTCAATCATGGACATTAACGTGTTCATAATCAATGGCATTTTTTTTCTTAGGGTGGCTCCAAAACTTTTTTCCTATTGGGAATTCAGTAGGTTTTAGTAACTCCTTAGCTTTTCTCAGCGCATTTTCAAAAAAAAATATTACTATCCTTATTATGCTTATTTGACCCCTATGACAATCATTAAGTGTTTTACGTCATGATTTTTGACAAATGTATATTTTATTTTATATATACTGAGAGCATATGCACGAAAGACAAACTCCTTGTGTGTTCAATCATACTTGCCAATAAAGAATTCTATTCTATTCTATTCTTTGATTCCATGTTCTTCATATTGAACCTCTGTTTTGATTCCATGGCACTTTATTTATTGGTATCTACTAGCTCAACTTTGAGGTGCCAAGTGAGAAAACTGTTATTTTAGACTGTTTTTAATCTGATTAGAAGCCGATTTAATATTGCTTCTTGGCTTTGTATTTAAAACATGCTAAAATGTTTTATTTGTGAAGACAATTAAAATGTGAGTTTTAAAAGAAGTCTCTTTTCATTTTTTATGTTTTTTAAACTGCTTTGAGGCAGAATTATTGTAAATGAATGAATGAATGAATGAATGAATGAATGAATGAATGAATGAATGAAGTTAACAACACAATTTGCTGAAAAGATGTATATTTCAAGACACATGCATATCCATACTTTACCTCTATCTGGAAGAGAGTATTCAAGTACAACCTGGCTACTTGTTATCTTGTACATGTTTGATAAAATAAAAAATAAAACAAAATAAATAAGGTTAAATCTCTAGTCCTGGTGACTAACCCCGATTGGATCCCTCAATTTGCCATTCTTGGTGGCCTGACCATGTATGATATTTCTTCCACATCAGATCAATTTTTTTGCTAGGCTAAGGTAACTGCTAGATACTAGATGCAGCTGGTACATGATAGCAGATATTCATGTAATATTCTAAAATAAACTTGGCCTAATTGTCCATTGCTGTAATCAACACCTGAAATACAATTACAATACATTTATCCTTGGGCATTCAATAAATTTTGCACTGAAGTTCCCTGCTGAAAAAAAATTCAATGAAGATAGATAAAATGCATGCAATAGGAAAAAGTAGAAGACAGTGCTATATTACAGAAATATATCTCTATATTTGAAATACTGCCAAATATTGCAGACATTATAAAACATATGAAAAATTGTATTGGAAAAATGCAAACAAAAACCATTTTAAAAACATTACCAGGAACTGGATTAGTTCATAGATGATCGTTCAGCTATTAGCAGTAGTGTGTACCAAAAATCAAAGCAAGTCAGATGATACATAGATACATTTAGCCCATGACCCAAATAACAGCATTTGACAGATGAAGGCATTTCTAATTAATTCCATTATTCAATACACCAGAGTCATTTCCAAAAATGCAGTAATAAAGATAATAGTGTATCTAGACACGAACTGAGAGAGCTGGCCGGATAGCACTATGGTGTATCAGATTCTGCTGATGAGTAGGAAATATGGCGTATTTATAAAAAAGTTCAGATGAATCCTAGACATTTCTGAAAAACGGATTTTTGATGTACTTTATAGTAGACAATTTTTTCTGACACCTACTCAAAAGGAGTCAAGTGTATCCTGACAACTACTACCCTGAAGTTGTAGAACTATGCTCGATAAGTGAGTTTGACCTATGTAGAAAAATCAGGTATGTAAAAAGGAAATGAAATCGATTTAAAACAGACACAATGGGAAACTGGAGGGAAATCCTGTTGGTCCCTTCTAGACAATAGTTATCTGTTTAGGTGGTATCGTGTTTCCCCGAAAATAAGACACTGTCTTATATTAATTTTTGCTCCAAAAGTTGTGCTACGTCTTATTTTCGGGGGGTGCCTTATATTTCTCAAATAAGACAAATTCACAGGCAGAAAAGCTGACACCGCCAAAGAAAGTGTACCGTACGGTACACTGATTACGGGATGGTACCTGTCAGTATGGCACCCCCCACACAAACGACGGCACTTATATGGTACAACAGTATACTCCCGCTATTGCAGCTTCTGGTCACCAGAGGAACTACAGTCTATGCACTGTAGTGGAGACTGTAATGGCGGTGAGACAGCAGCAGACTGTGTCTGCTGTACTGGGCGGTACAAAGCGATGGAAGGGGCCAGCAGGGGACGCCACATTATAACGGTACCACTATGAACAGCTTTGAATGGTACCATATGTTTTTCCACCGTACCGTATGTAAACTTGACTACGCCTTATTTTCGGGGGGTGCCTTATATTAGCAAATTCTGCAAAACCTGTGACATGCCTTACTTTCGGGGTATGTCTTATTTTCGGGGAAACAGGGTATACCATCACCAATGCCGATTTCTTTCACAGTTCAAATGGAAGCATTGGTAATAATGGTAACAATCCTTAACTTCAATGTGAGTATTTTAAAAAAAATCTATTTAATGGATATTCCTCTTTCTACTTATGGAACAAGAACAAAAAGGGTGACATCTCTACAAGATAGACCTGACTAAGAATCAAATGAAATGTAGGTCAATACTAGTTTTATTGTAACAGCTAGAGTAACAGAATCTTGTAAGTCTAAACGTACTTCCCCCTCCCTCTTTTTATCGGAGACACTGTTCAGAAGCTGCTGCCACAAAGGACAGCGAGGTAGGTAAGATGCCTAATTAGAACTGCCAGGTTCAACCTATTAAAAATATCCCGTGTAGGAGGCCATGGCAGACATCATCTAGCAAGTGTGATTCAAGTAGAGCTTACTGGTCAGCCTAATTGTGTTTTGATAAAAGACAAAGATCCACCTAGTCTAATACAAAAAACATCAAGGGAGCTCATGAACAAAGCAGGTGTCAGCAATTCATGATAGACCAGACTAGGAAGCTGTAGTACTAGGGTTTGGGGTTTTTTTTTGAAGGGGGGAGTAAAACTATAGTAACAGAACCTTGCAAGGATGAATGCACTTCCTCGTGCTTTAAAAAAAAACAGGGAGGGGCTTGTTTGAGAAACATAGAAACATACAAACATGGAAACATAGAAGATTGATGGCAGAAAAAGACCTCATGGTCCATCTAGTCTGCCCTTATACTATTTTGTGTATTTTATCTTAGGATGGATATATGCTTATCCCAGGCAGGTTTAAATTCAGTTACTGTGGATTTACCAACCACGTCTGCTGGAAGTTTGTTCCAAGCATCTACTACTGCTACATCTACTACTCTTTTGGTAAAATAATATTTTCCCATGTTGCTTCTGATCTTTCCCCCAACTAACCACAGATTGTGTCCCCTTGTTCTTGTGTTCACTTTCCTATTAAAAACACCTCCCTCCTGAACCTTATTTAAGGTTTACACATTATACATTCTTGGCTTGGGCTCAGGCCTTTTACCTGACCATTGCCCTTATACCAGCTCTTCTTCCTCTCCTTCAAGGTCATTCTTTCTTCCCACTACATGAGTAAATTGAATTAGGACTATCATGGCTGCAAAAGACCAGGTAACTTCTAGGTGATTTTTTAAAAAAGTGATACAAAGAACTCTTAACTACATCCTGACATCTAGAGGCCATCCAGATTTTCACAGCCTAGTTTACATGCATACTCAGATTTAATATATCATCTTACTTACTTCGACGTTAAATTGGAGCCCATCCTTGCTATGGAATAGCTTTTAGTGAATCTATCTATAAAATAAAGACATACAGACTGTCAAAGTTTATCCTTCTTAAAGCTGTCTTGCCTTTATACTGTTTTACTTTTTGGGAATGTCTGTTAACATGGTAAGCTTAAAATGACAGGTCTATGACAGTTACCACATCAAGAGACAAAGATTACTGTCAACCAAACTCAGTTAATTCATCAATGGCTATGGTCTATTTCATTTCTCAGTATCCTAGCAACAACCAATCAAATGAAAAGTATTTCATCTTTTGACAGATGGATGTAATATTTTCTAGGTTGCTTTCCAATATAAAAAGCTAATTCTATAGATCATCTATCTATCTATCTATCTATCTATCTATCTATCTATCTATCTATCTATCTATCTACCTACCTACCTACATCTATCTATCTATCTATCTATCTATCTATCTATCTATCTATCTATCTATCTATCTATCTATCATCTATCTATCCTCTATCTTCTTTCCATCCATCTCTCCATCCACCCATCCCTCAAAATTAAGGTAACCCCATTTTATACTGAAAATGAGAAAAATATATTAAGATTTATAATATGCTATACATTGCTAAAGTGTATTTTTGTGAAGTGTTTTCACTAATATGCAAGAATTTTGCTGCTGAAAACATAAATCAGGGAAAAGAGGATAAAGAGGAAAATGGAAGTGAAAAAAACCTGATGAAGTGGAAGATTAAGTAGAAAATTCTATGGGATAACAAACAAAAAACTTAACCATTGACAGATGGTATGGGAAAGTTAAAATTCCAGCATACACTTTTCTACTGCTGTGAAAAAAAGTCCTCTTAGGTTGGTAAAATTTGTCCTGACCTTCTGAGTGTTGTCCCATTTCACAGCTGTATTTCCAGTTGTAAGTATTTCAGATAGAATTAGGAAACACCAAAAACAAAAGAAAACCAAAACCATACCATTTGTTTGTTTGTTTGTTTGTTGGATTTATATGCTGCCCCTCTCTGGGACTCCGGGTGGCTTACAACATATAAAAGAAAGAATACAAAATTACCTAAATCCAATTATTTTAAACTAAAAACTAACAATCTAAAACCCATTTTATTAAAAAATCAGTCACTCTCATTTTGCCAGACCGAATATGCATTCCATTTATCAGCAGGGGCTGATGTCTCATGTCCCCAAGCACAAGTGGGTCTTCAGACTCTTGTGGAAGACAAGGAGGAGGGGGTCAGTACAAATCTCTGTGGGGAGCTGATTCCAGAGGGCCAGAGCCCCCACAGAAATGGCTCTTCCCCTAGGCCCTGCCAAGCAACTTTGTCTAGTTGATGGACCTGGAGAAGGCCGACTCTGTAGGACCTAACTGGTCGCTGGGATTCATGCGGCAGAAGGCGCATTTAAATCCATTAGCAGCAGAATTCTGAACCATTAAAGAGACATTGCACTTTAATCAATCTCTGTATGTCTATACTATATATATATACAGGCCGAAATGGGACCATCCTAGTCTCCCTTAATTTTAAAATTCCTGATAAACTGTTTTGGAATAATTCATATATTGGAAATATAGAATAAAACAGGGTTGGAAGGGACCTTGGAGGTCTTCAAGTCCAACCCTCTGCTTAGACACCCTATACCACTACAGACAAATGATTGCCCAATCTCTTCTTAAAAACTTCCAGTGTTGGGAGCATTTACAACTTCTGGATGCAAGCTGTTCTACTGATTAATTGTTCTACCAATTGTCAGAAAACCTCTTCTTAGTTCTAGCTTGCTTCTCTTCTCTCCTGCCCAATGTTCAAGTATGTCAAGATCTTTCTGTGTCTTAAGCCTATCTCCTGGAGTATTGGATATTCCTACCAGCTTGGTGTCATCTGCAAATTTGATAAACTTCTCATCTATACCCATAACCAAATTATTGATGAAGATGTTGAAGAGGATTGGGTCTAATACAGAGCTTTGGTTTACCCCACTGCATACTTCTCTCCATGAAAATGCAGTTCCATTGAGGACTACAAACTGAGTGCAGTTGGTCAGCCAGTTATAAATCCATCTGGTGGTCATAGTTTAATCCACATTTTTCTATTTTATCAAGTAGTAGATTATGGTCTACTTTATCAAATGACTTACTGAAGTTGAAGTAGATTATATCCAGAGCATTCCTCTGGTCTAGTAATCATAAAATAGAAGAAATCAGAACATTGTTAATTATTTTTGGTTTTATTACTTTTTTGGATATAGGGAATCTATAGGGGTTTCTTGACTGAAAGTTCAACTTCTGATGATGCCATTCAGATTATTTTATTTTATATTTATGGAGATGGCCATAGGAAGCAAGGATATTTTAAATCCTTTGGATGTTGGTCAAGGTTCTTCAGTAATAAAACCAACAAGAGAGAGGAAACTCTCAAAAGAATCTTTTCCATTTATCTCCTTATCTCTTCTGGCAAAGGTAAGGTTTACACAAACTCTGTGGAAGTCACATCAAAGCCCAGGAGATCTGCCCATAAAAAAATGTGCCTATACTGCCAGACCCATCCTCGAATACAGCTCATCTGTTTGGAACCCATATCACATCTTAGACATTAACACCCTTGAAAATGTCCAAAGATACTTCACCAGAAGAGCCCTTCACTCCTCCACTTGAAATAGAATACCCTACGAGACTAGACTTTCAATCCTGGGCCTAGAAAGTTTAGAACTAAGACGCCTTAAACAAGATCTAAGTATTGCCCACAAGATCATATGCTGCAATGTCCTGCCCGTCGGCGACTACTTCAGCTTCAACCACAACAACACAAGAGCACACAACAGATTTAAACTTAATATTAACCGCTCCAAACTTGACTGTAAAAACTATGACTTCAGTAACCGAGTTGTCGAAGCGTGGAACTCATTACCGGACTCTATAGTGTCATCCCCAAACCCCCAACACTTTACCCTTAGACTATCCACGGTTGACCTCTCCAGATCCCTAAGAGGTCAGTAAGGGGCGTACATAAACACACTACACTGCCTTCCGTTCCCTGTCCTATTGCTCTCCTATATCTCCTATACATTTCTTCTATTCCTATTTCTCTTCTTCTATTCTTTCATTGATATGTTCTATCACTATACCTTCTTTTCTATTATTTCTTAGATATATTTTACTATGAGTTTCTCCTCTATAACCTTCATCGTGTATTTTAATATGTGTATATAGACTAAAACCCACTAAAACCCTCATTGTGTATTGGACAAAATAAATAAATAAAATAAAATAAAATAACTGTCTGGAGAATTCTGGGAGTGGAAGTCCACCTGTCTTAAAGTTGCCGATGTTGACTTAGAGGAAAACAAAAACACAGGCTGATCAGTAAAAGTAAAGTAAGAAATGGATCAACCCTTACCCTCAACCCTCTCAGTTATCTTAGAAAGGATGTTTTTGATTAAAGATGAACCCACTTCACATGGAAAAGATTAATTAAACTGTAAAGGCTCCATCTCTCAGATTCACTTCCTTAGCCTGTCAAGATGGCTCTTAGAGCAAAGTCCCTGGTGTTGATTTTTATTCTAGGGCAAGTTTATGTTAGAAGCCAGTGTGAAGCAGTCTTTGCCAAAGTGGGAAGCGCTGGACTCCCAGAATCCCCAATTAGCACGATACATGGCTACTTCCGAAACTAGTAGCAGGATTCTGAACTCATTTCAGAAGTAACTGTTCTCACCTGACTATCCAGGGAAAGAGGTGAATTAAGGGTTTCCTTCAAGCTAAATGCCTGTTCCGCCAAAGGAACAGAAACCCCATTCAGAACAGGTATCAACACTCCCTATAGACGGCTAGTTTTCTTGATTAATAGCTCCATCATCTTCGTTGAATTAAGTTTCAGCTTGTTAAACACCAGCCAGTTTAACATTAAAAAATGAAAATCCTTTTCTTTTCTCTTTCTCTTTTCCTTTCCTCTGCCTGGTTAAGACAGACCATCAGCAGCATTTTTCTATAAGGTGCTGGCTTTTTATTAGGATACTTAATTCTATCTCTTCTTATATTCAAGACATGCATTCTTTGAAATATTAAACAGATCTCTACTCTGATTTGTATTAATCTCTGCGTTCAGGAAGGCCTCTCTGCCCTGCCCCAAATCTAATGCTCTTTCACTTCCCCCCTTTCTATTTCTATATAGGAAGCTATGCAATGTGCCTTTAAATATTGAACAATATGGAAAAATATGGAAGTCCCCCTACTCGCTCTCTTTTTTAATATTAGCTTAAGGCAAGACTCTGGCATGATTTCCACTCCTTTCATGACACTGTAATGATGTTACCACATACAGCTTTATCTTGCATGAAAAGGTGAAGTCATGACTGATTTCTCCAATTTAAAAGCACTCAACCCTCACACTGCTAGAAATGAATATTTTGCATATATTCATGCAACAATGATTCAATTTAAGATTTCTATTTTCAAACATTGCTCGGGAAAAGAAAAAAAAAAGAAAGAAAACCCTTCACACTCACGCCAGGGTAAAATTGCCAAAATGCATAATAAGATTTATTATAGATGAGTAGCATTTTATTTAGTATTTCATGTTAACATGCTTTTAGGGTTAGCCTGCCTTAGCAGGAGGATCCATCTTTTCGCTTCTAATCAGAGATAACACCTTATTGTGCAATGTACTCCTGTAGCATAAGCAGAGAGAATCTTTTCTGTATCTTGCATGTATAAATGTTGTTGCAACAGTCTGTCTATAGAGTGCACAGTGCACATCATTTCTGGCAAAAGGTTTATTCGTGATGTTCACTGTTTCACCCACAACAAATAAAATGTATGGTGGGAGATCCAAACAATAGCTATGGTTCTTAAAGGTGAATCTATCCAGTTCATGGGCAAGGCAAGGGAGGAATTATCTACTTTCCCTCGGATTGGGCATATAGGCCTCCTCCTTATAACCCCTCCATCCCTTTCTCTTTGTTCTCCTTGCTACACACACACACACACACAGAGAAACATATACACACAAATATCTCCGGGACCGCCTTCTGCTGCACGAATCCCAGCGACCGATTAGGTCCCACAGAGTTGGCCTTCTCCGGGTCCCGTCGACTAAACCAGTGTTTCCCAACCTTGGCAACTTGAAGATATCTGGACTTCAACTCCCAGAATTCCCCAGCCAGCATTTGCTGGCTGGGGAATTCTGGGAATTGACGTCCAAATATCTTCAAGTTGCCAAGGTTGGGAAACACTGAACTAAACAATGTCGTTTGGCAGGTCCCAAGGGAAGAGCCTTTTTGTGGCAGCCCTGACCCTCTGGAACCAGCTCCCCCCTGAGATTAGAACTGCCCCCACCATCCTTGCCTTTCATAAACTCCTTAAAACCCACCTCTGTCGTCAGGCATGGGGGAACTGATATAACTTCCCCAGGCCTATATTGTTTATGTATGGTATGTTGTGTGCATGTTTTTTAAAATTATGGGTTTTTAGTTTTAATTATTAGATTTGTATTCTACATTGTTTTTTCTATTACTGTTGTGAGCCACCCCGAGTCTACGGAGAGGGGCGGCATACAAATATAATAAATAAATAAATAAATAAATAAATAAATAAATAAATAAATAAATAAATAAATAAATAAATAAATAAATAAATAAATAAATAAATAAATAAATAAATAAATAAATAAATAAATAAATAAATAAATAAATAAATAAATAAATAAATAAATAAATAAATAAATAAATAAATAAATAAAAATACATACTTGAAAAGAACAGCACCAGAACACTGATGGGAAAGAGCCGGTGCTTCTAGGGTAGGAAAGTCCCGGATGCGATAAAGCGATAATGCGATAAAAAGCTATCATCAAATTGCTGGAAATGTAAAAAAAGAATACGGAACGTATTACCACTTATGGTGGGAATGCGAAAAATCTCAAACCTACTGGAAAAGAATAGGAAACTGGCTCGATGAAATCTTAGATGTTAATTTGAATTAAAATCCCAGAATGTTTTCTCTTAGGCAACACCTCAATAAAAATCACATATATTTGATAATTCATATCACAACTGCAGCTAGAATAGCTTTTCCTCAAATGTGGAAAAACTAAGAAATACCACAGAAAGAGCTAATACTGGAGAAAATTACACAGTGTGCAGAAATGGTTAAATTGACATTAGAATTAAGAAACAATGAGGAATATCAATTCTATAATTGCTGGGATCTATTTTACCATTGGCTTGAAAAAAGAACATACCCGCCCAACAAACCTTAAACCTTTAACCATGCAAAAGAAACCTACCTGGTGCAAGTCTTATATAAAAGATAAAGTTATGTGTAATAATTAAGACTATTATTTAGTTTTTCTTTTTTTTTGCCTTTTTTTCTTGTATTTTTGTTAATTAATAACCATTTCAGATGATTAAGTTATCTATAATGGGCTTTAGAGAATGTATATAGTTTATACCACCAACAGACCTGTTGCACACTCGCTCGCTTCTATTATGTTTTTAATTCTATGTGTTTGTATCATTTTTGTATTGTCATTATGTATTTATATATGTAGCTACTGCTACTCAATGCCAGGTCAGTGGTAAATAAAGCTCTCCTCATCCAGGATTTGATCCTGAATGAGGAGGATGACCTGGCATGTGTGACTGAAACCTGGCTGGGCCCGGAGGGAGGAGTTCCTCTCTCTGAAATTTGCCCAGCCGGGTTTCAGATTTGGTATCAGCCTCGACCCCAGGGAAGGGGGGGAGGAGTGGCTATTATAGCCAGGGAGAGCCTTTGCCTTGCTCCAGAGATTGCGGGTTGTGAGTCCCTCCTGGTGAAGTTGGACTTAGGGGTTCAGGTGGGCTTTTTACTCATGTACCTGCCTCCCAGCTGCGTGTCAACAGCCTTGCCTGTGCTGCTCGAGGAGGTAGCCGGGCTGGCGGTGGGGTTCCCCAGACTTATTGTCTTGGGGGACTTTAACCTACCATCGCTCGGTGAAACCTCTGGGCTAGTACAGGAGTTCATGGCCACCATGACAGCCATGGACCTGACTCAAGTAGTACAGGGTCTGACTCACGAGGGGGGGCACGCACCCAACATAGTATTCCTCTCTGAGCAATAGAGTAGTGGTCTGAGACTAAGGGGCTTAGAAGTGTTGCCTTTGTCATGGTCAGACCATTTTCTATTGCGGCTTGACTTCCTGGCTCCAATCCTTCCCCACAGGGAGGTGGAATCGACTAGGTGGTTCTACCCCAGACGCCTGATGGACCCAGAGGGCTTTCAGAGGGTGCTTGGGGTTTTACCAGATTCACTCATCCACAGCTCGGCAGAGTCTCTTGCTGAGGCCCCAGAGATCAGAATTGCCCCCACCCTCCTCGCCTTTCGTAAGCTCCTTAAAACCCACCTCTGTCGTCAGGCATGGGGGAATTGAGATGTTCCTTCCCCCTAGGCCTATACAATTTATGTATGGTATGTTTGTGTGTATGTTTGGTTTTTAATAAGGGTTTTTAGTTATTTAAAATATTAGATTTGTTATATGCTGTTTTTATTATTGTTGTTAGCCGCCCCGAGTCTACGGAGAGGGGTGGCAAACAAATCTAATAAATAAATAAATAAATAAATGAATGAATGAATGAATGAATGAATGAATGAATAAATAAATAAAGAAAGAAAGAAAGAAAATCCCTTATGCTTGTGTAGCTGCATGCTCCGATATGCTCCCGCATGAGATTTGGTTTCTGCGCATGCACAGCAAGCCAAATCTTACACGATGACGCTTGCGAGAGTGAGATTTCATCTGTTTTTGCCTATTTTTTGCTTCTGCGCATGGCAGTGTTGAGTAGGAATGAATTCTACCACCGGCGGCAGAGAGAGTGCAAATCAATCAATGATTCCATTGCCAGTCTGAGAGAGAAAGCAATAAAGTGCAAATTTAAAGACCCAGAGGACATGATCAAAGACTGGACCATCCTGGGAATGTGGGATCATGACCTGCAAAAGAAGTTCCTGATAAACAAGGGAGCAACCTTCCAAGATGTTGTGGAGGCGACAAAAGCAGCAGAGGTTTCCAACGCATCTACTGCAGATGTGTGGAAGACCACAACTATCACAACAGACCACAACTCTGGGTCTATCCATCAGACCCAAAGTGAGACCGATTGGGCAACAGAAGTTCCCGAAGCCCATGAGGACAAAGATGACCAAAAGTAGACCGGTACCTGCAAATCCACGACCGAAGGGGAGGCTGCTGAGGAGGTGAGCATAGGATCCTCAGATGCTATTGGAAAGAAAGAAACAAATCTAAGTAGAGATCCAAGAGCACATGCAGAGGTCTTTTCATCCCATTACTTTCTGAATGCATCAATGTAGTTCAATTGAATATAGTCTTGAACACTGACAGCAAACTAAAATTTATAAAAATCACTTACAGCTTTACTGAAAAATCAATCTTCCCTAACATGGAAGCAAATTAAGAATATATGAATAAGTAAATAAACTAGAGTATTAGGTTTGGTAAAGTAATCATAATCAATTTGGATAAAAATAGAGCTGGAAGCATTTTAAATATTCCCCCTTAGGTCTCAACTTTGAGCCTTTTGGCAAGATTTAACTCTCCATAAAGTCAAAGGGTTCAACCTTTTATTACTACAGGTCTGTTTATAATCTTTGAACCAGCAAATGGTAGGACTGCTTCTGTTCAGGCAACCTAGTATGTGGCTTTCCCAACTGCGCAAACAAAAAGGCAAATTACAAAGGAAACAATAACCCTCAAAATCTTAACCTGTTTTTAAAACCTATTTATATCAGCTTAATAAGCCATGTTCAGCAAAACTAAGACTTTTCTGGCCAATTTACAATTTCCAGTCTAGCAAAATAAGTTGTTAAGGCTTGTTTGGTCTGTATAGCTCAGGTTGAACTCCTTCTTTCCCACAGTAGCCAACCTTACGCTGATAAATGAGACACAAATATGGCAGTTTAGTACAGTCATAGCTACTTGTATTGATGCATATGGAACATGAAGGATTCGTTTAGTTTAGCACATAACTGCTCAGAAGCCTCTTCCTCCTATGAATTTCAAATGTTCTTCTTAACCAAGAAGATTTTCATAAGTTAAAAAAACTTTAGGTTAAGAAAAAAAGTGGTTAGATTCTCCATTCAATCTGCCTGATTATATGAGTGTACGTTTCAATATTATATGAGAGGTGAAGGAAACCATTCTCCCTTCTGAAGTTTTTTTTTCATTTTTAATGCACATAACTGCGTCAACTTTTGTTTATTTATTTGATTTTTATGCCTCCCTTCTCCTTAGACTCGGGGTGGTTTACAACATGTTAGCAATAGCACTTTTTAACAGAGCCAGCATATTACCCCCACAATCCAGGTCCTCATTTTACCCACCTCGGAAGGATGGAAGGCTGAGTCAACCTTGAGCTGGTGATGAGATCTGAACCACTGACCTACAGATCTACAGTCAGCTTTAGTGGCCTGCAGTACAGCACTCTACCTGCTGCGCCACCCCGGCTCTTAGTTATCTCTCTCTGTTACATTCAGATTCTTCATTATTCATTTAAAACAGTGTTTCTCAAATCTGGCAACTACTAAGAAATGTGGATTTCAACTTCTAGAATCCCCCAATCAGAATTCTGGGAACTGAACCAAGGATGAAATGCTCCAGTTTGGGCATGTCTGCTGGTGGTCAGAGATACGTTAGCGATGGCAGTGTAAGGCTTTGTCCACCCACCCAGATGCTGCTATTTGGGTTATTTTGCCCTCTGTGCATGCACAGAGAGTATAAACAATCCAAATGGCGGTGTCTGGGCAGGTGGGCAAAGCCTAGCGCTACCATTGCTACCAATTTTGTGACCACTGGCAAGCATGCCTGAACTGGGACCATTTAACCCCTGAACTAAATGCCACCTATCTTAAAGTTGCCAAACACTGATTTCAACTACAAATTGCTTACAGACAGAGACATTTCCCTTTGCAGTTTAATAATTTAATTATATATATTTTTTTTGTTGGCCAATATGGAAAAACCTAAAGTGTTAATAATGGGATGGTGTTAAAGTGTTAATAATGGGATGGTGGGGTGGGGGGGGTACTAGGAAATCCCAGCCTATAGACTAGATTGGTGAATCAAATAATCTCTGAAGGAAGCAATGTTTTCTTAATGCAAGGCAGCATACATTAGATGGCCCTCACATTCTTCTGTTATTCTGGAGTTGGTAAAATGCAAAGCAGGTCATTGCAAAATGAAATGACTTTGGAAAGGAGGAATTCATCAGGAGTTGTAAATGTTCTGACCCAGCCTTCTGATAACAGACCACAGCACAAACAGCATCCTTACAAACTTCTTTTTAACAGCTGCTAATTGTCTTACTTAAGCAGTCCTCCTAAGTTCAAAATAAAAGATAAACAAATCTTTTCTGTGCAATGGCTGTTAATTAGTCTCTTTAACAGTCTGCAAAAATTCAAGCAAAAGAACACAGGTCTGATGGAGAGTCTTTCAGATAACTGCAGATAACCCACACAAATCTTGATGTTTGTTGCCAAATGGCCCAGGAACACTTGGCAAGCAAACTTGACAATTTCAAACAGGAGCAACACAGAGCATCAAATTCAAAGACAAGGACTCGAAATATACGAAGTTGCTTCCTGCAATTTCATCCTTCATTTTCAGCACTTCAATAGGCTATGGGAGTGACCAATTAGCCCTAAGCCTTACTCCCGAGTAGACCTTCTGTTCTGAAACCACTCTTGCCTTTTGGCAGCTCTGTGCATGCATGCAATGAGAAGAATCTACAGGAAGATCAAAATGTTTGAATCGTGACGCAAGTGTATGTTTTGTGTGCATTCCTTCTCGGAAATGAAACTGTGCAGAAGCCTTTGAGCATGAGCAGAGGGTGTTTTTAAAAATCTGCAGTTTGTTTATCATTTTTACTTTCTATTTATTTACTTTTAAAAATATTAAAGTATGTAATAAACAAAAGTAAAGTATGTAATAAATATTTGTCTTCAGAGAGGGGCGGCATACAAATGTAATAAATAAATAAAATAAATAAAATCTAGACTTTACAATTTATTTTTTTGGGGGGGAGGGCAACATAGCCTGGATTCTAAATCATTGAAATCTATATGAAATTAATTTGTTAATTGGAAAAAGAGATAAATTATAGTCTGGTGTATAATTAATATAATATAAATATAGTGACTTTAATGCTAATATAATGCTAATATCTATATATACTACTATTAATTTACTTTTTTTTGTTTTCTTCTGTACTTACTATTATGTTTTCTTTTTTAAAAGTGGAAAAGTAATAAAAATATTAAAAAAGAAAAAATCTGCAGTGACTGGAGGACCAGTTCAGGACCATGGACCACTGGTTATAATTGCCGGTTCGGCAAGCGGTAGTGAATTTCCGCTAACAGCTCTGAAGAACCTGTCTCAACCGGCAGCAACCTACCACCGACCTATCTTTACTCACACAATTGTGCTCATTTTGAATACTAGATGCCTGGTTTTTAATTCCTAGACAGAACAAAGTGCAGCCCAATGTATCTCCTAGTGTAGGAATCAGTCAGAGAAAAACTCCCATTCCTCATACTTGATAATCAAACTATGAAAGCATCTTCAAAATGACTTTTCCTGCTGATTGAAATAATTCGGCAAGTCTGTCTTCCAGATAAGTACTTCGCAAGCTAGTCTTTGGAAGGAATCTTTAAAATAATATTCAGGTCTCAGGGAAACCCTAATTAAAAATGGCAAAAATGCAAACACTTTACAATAGATTTCATTTTTAACCTGCACAATCCATATTTTACAGGCAAAGTAAAATGGCAGGCTAGTAGCTAAACTGTAGGACTACCATGCCCCCAAATTTCCTCTACAGTGAACGTTAGTATTGTGTGACATGCCAAATATTATAAAAATGGTTTTTTTTAAATCCTGACTTCTAATGGAACCCTAGTAGAACATGGAAAGTCAGCTGACAAAGGCTGCAGGTTATTTAAGGCTTCCATGGTCAATACCAGCATCTTTAATTTATGTCAGGTAAACAACTATGAGTCAGTGCAATTCTGTTAGTACAGCCATGATAACTGTGCCTGCCCCTTTTTGCACCAAAGTTTTCAAGGATAGCCCTAGATAAAGTGTACCAACTGAAATAGGCTATACATAGTTTTGGGTGAACCGAACCTGCACAATTCGGGTGCGTACCAAATTTTGTGGTGTTCGGCATGCCGAACCCAAACCCGTTTTTTTTTAAAAAAATTCGTGTTCCGGTTCGGCCTTCGTGCCGAGCACCGCGAAGTGCCACCGCCCGGCTGTCATCTGCTGAGAAGAGGCGGAGGAGCTGGGTGCTGGTGGCAGCGAAGGAAGGCAAGAAAAGTGACCGGGGAGCTGTCGGCCGGTCGGGAGGCTGGGAGGGAGGCACAAAAGGAGTTGGGGAATCCCACAAAGGGATTCTGGGGGTGGACTTTTGATGTAACGTATACCAGCAGGTTGCTAAGCACAACAAGGTGATCACTTCCTGGATTCCGGGGACGGCACTAGAATAATGGAGGGAGGATGGAATCCAGGAAGTGATCATCTTGGCATGCTTAGCAAACTGCCGGTATATGTGATGTCAAAGCTTTTATTTTTACGTGAAAGGACCTCCCTTTGCTTGCGGTGCCGCTGTGGCATCCTTTCACATAAAAAAAAATCCATAAAAATAAAAAACGATGGGATTCTGGGGGCGGAGCTTTGATGTCACATATACCGGCAGGTTGCTAAGCATGCCAAGGTGATCACTTCCTGGATTCCATCCTCCCTCCATTATTCTAGTGCCGCCCCCGGAATCCAGGAAGTGATCACCTTGATGTGCTTAGCAACCTGCCGATATATGTGATGTCAAAGCGCTGCCCCCGGAATCTCTTTGTGGGATTCCCCAGCTCCTTTTGCTTGCGGCACCGCAAGCAAAGGGAGGTCTTTTCATGTAAAAATATTTTTTTTATTTTTACGTGAAAGGACCTCTGCTTGCTTGCGCCGCTGCTGAGGCACCCTTTTTTGTAAAAATAAAAATAAAAAATCTGTAAAAATAAAATAAAAATGATTGGAGTCCAGGGGCGGAGCTTTGATGCCACAGACCATTCAGTTTCGGGTTCGGCCGAACTTTGCGTGAAGTTCGTCCGAACTCACCGAACCCGAACACCGTTGGGTTCGCCCATCACTAGCTATACATAAGACATGTCATAGCTCATAAAGTATTTGCAATTGTGTCAATGTGCAACTGTGGGTCTAAAATCACTCCCCAACTGGGAAACCTCTCTCTGTGAAAGTACACCCTCCTTTAGATTTACATAAAATCCAGGTTGGATTTTCCACCTTGTTCTTCCTCATTAAGATCCTTTTTGTGATTAGGTGGTACTCTAGATAACATTAGACATTTAGGGCCTGTGGAAGAACATGGTCTATGGAAGAGGAGGAGAGGAAGAGAAAAACACCATGCTACAATATTTGTTTGCAGACTTCATTGTTGTCGGTGTTTCACAATAATGTTTGCAATGGCAAAACATTCCAGTTTGTTGTGTTAAAAGAAGATTGTCTGTCTGTCTGTCTGTCTGTCTGTCTGTCTGTCTGTCTGTCTGTCTGTCTGTCTCTCTCTCTCTCTCTCTCTCTCTCTCTCTCTCTATCTTTCTAAGAAAGTTGTAGCTCAGTTTGACTTGCTAGCTGGCATCCTGCTCTTCCTCCTCCTCTTGATCTTCACAAACATAAAGAGCCTTGCCATTATAGCAGCTTTCTCTTTGGGCCACAGTGGTATGAGATGATAGCGCAAGAGGCTTTCACAGATGAAAATAATTGTGCGCTTTCGGTGTTATTATTTTTGGCAAGAAGCTTTCGCTCTCAGCCTTCCAGCGTATTACATCATTACACAGTATAATGCATCATAATGATAGAGTGAATGGCGGCCCAGAAGTGCCAACGACTCCTTGGAAGTTGAAAAACAGGCATACGCATTTTCAGCTGGGGGGGGGGCAGTTCTGTTCGACTGAGTGTCTCCCTAGATGAAACAAAGCTGCAATCCCACTTGGCATTCACATTAATTGTGGCCTTGCCAAAAGGCCGGTTCCATTGGCATATAAATTAGTGGGGAATTATTCATTTTAACTCAGTAACTAAGCAAATCTCCTCTTCACACTCTCTGTGCCATAAGATTTACTTACTTCCCAATTACAAGTGCGTAGTCCACTCTACATTTACCAGTGACAGGGGGGGGCTGCATTATATATGCAAGATCTACATATTAGTTTATGGGAAGGGAGGGAGGGAGGGAGGGAGGGAGGAAGGAAGGAAGGAAGGAAGGAAGGAAGGAAGGAAGGAAGGAAGGAAGGAAGGAGGGAGGGAGTACTACAGACAAAATAAAAGTACCAGTTTGGGTCATGTGAAAGAGTAATTTTGCATTAGTGATGGTTTGTCAATTTAAGGGTTGGGAATTCATCTAATTTTACTCCCAGACATTAGCCAAAAGTGAATTAATTTGGAGTCACAGTATTTAAAAGGCTAAAAGCTAGAAGATTTAAAATAGAAGCTTTTTTTCTTGTTCCAAACAATTCAAAATATCAAGGCTAGATGTTTGGAAGGACAGCTGAAGGCAACAGTAGCCATTGCAAAGGAATGCACATTTCATCAGTGGAAACCTCTGTGATTTGTAGCATCCCAAATTTTTCACCTAGACCACTCATTTCATGCCCTCCTACCAAAAAATGGAAAAGGCATGGCATTCAAAATCTCTTGCACTTAAAAAAAGAAAAGAAAAAGTTATTAGCAACTCTCATTGCTTCCTCTGTGTAGGGCTGTCTTAATACATGGGCCTGACTGGCACTTGCCCATCGGCCCCACAAGCATAGGGGCCCCATACCAATCTGTGCTTGTTAACCCTTCAATGCACCCTGTATCATATAAATAAAGCAACTGTATGGCTAACTGCAAGTCTCGTGCATTGTTCAAATGTTTATCGTGTTGATTAGTTGTTGCTGCACAACATTTTTTTAACGTTTCAACACCAATTTTGTTGGAAGTGCCAATAAAATAAATATATGTGTTCTGTCGGGCTCTCTGGTAGACTTCTCCCCAAAATTCACAGGTACAAATTTCAGACACACACACGTTTGAAAATTCAAAACAATGTTCTTTATAATGAATAGTCACTTAAACTAAGCCCTCCTTTGGTATAGCAAAGAGCACTCGTCTCCAAACAAACTGGTAATTTGTACAAGTCCCTTATCAGTTCTGTGATACTTAGCTTGCAGCTATGAGGCAATTCACAGTCCTTCTTCTTTCACAAAGTGAAACACACTTTGCTCTGGTTTAGTTTCAAAGCGGGGAAAAATCAGCACACAAAAGGTCAAAGTCAGTAAAGCAGTAACAAAACACAATGATCAGATAATTCTCCACAATGGCCAAACCCACACTCACTAATTACCATAGCCCCACCCAACCACAGGTGGCCTCATTTTCTTTGATAATAATCTCTCAGTTGTTGTTGCCTATCCATTGCTCTCCGCATGCGTGGCTGTATCATTAACTCTTGTTCTGAATCCAAGGAGGAGCTAGATAATTGATCTCCTTCTGAGCTGTCTGCCACACTCTCCTCCTCCCTGTCACTCATGTCTTCTTGGTCAGAGGAGCTTCATCAGCAGATTCCACCAGGGGCAAAACAGGCCTGCAGCATGTGGATGTCTCTCCCACATCAACAGTCCTTGGGGCAGGAGCTGGGCCAGAGCTAACCACAACAGGTATAAAAGAGCATATTCCTGTCTCACAAGTTAACATGCTCAGTAAAACAAATGATATTGGCTCTATGTTTTCTGCCTGTAGTTTAGCTTTAACAGCAACATGTCCATGCTGTACAACTTTACTTATTGCAAGTACTGGGAACCCTAATCCAACTCTTCCGTGGCTGCACATTGGTGTGCTGTGGATGAATGTATGATGTATGTGCCCAAAACTCTCTTGCATGAAGAAGGATTGTAATGGCATCACATATGAGTAAGATGTGCATAATTGGTGCATCTATTGTGCATAATCGGTGAATGCTATGACTGACTGGAAAGTAAAGAACCAGAATTTGCAACAATATGATTCTCTCATGACTTGTTTGAGTAAGGCTGCTTAAATTAATTAGTTGCTTCTGTAGGATGACTTAAAATATGAGTTATTTGACTATGCCCTATGGTAGAATGTCAGATGACTATGGAGACATTATAAAGAAAATATTTCAATCTAGAGAAATTAAAAAGTGTAAGGAACAATTCTGCCTTGATAGGTATAAGTTAAAGTAGATGGGGCATTGACAACCTTTCAGGATTCTATTACATAAAAGTATTTTTCAAGATTTCCAGTGACTCCTTTTTACTGGCTGTATCTACCTTAAAGGCCGACACACTGATTGCAAGCGGATCGAACTGTGCTAGCTGCTTGAGTGCTCGATATGTAATCAGCTGAAGTGCGGAAAATGGCGGCTGCCATTTAGCGCTGACTCACGCTGACAGAAAGAAGAAGAAACGGGAAACCCAGCCGAGCAGACAAGTTAAGACGGGCTGAGAGCGAATGAGCTGAGCGAGCCAAATTGCACAGGTCTGAAGGAAGGAAAGGGGTGAAAGAAGATTGAAAGGTGAAAAAAGATCGACGCCCAAAACTCCAACCAACCGGATGGACCCAGGACGCTGAGTAGCTTCATGGTGGGCGCGCTTGGTGTTGGAGGGTCTAGAGGACTGATCGGCCATTGTAGTGAGGTAGGAGGCTGAGAGAAACATCAAAGAGACTGGAGGGCTGTAATCTGGTGGTATGAAAACCTTGTGGAGGTTGTGTATCTGGAGATATCCTCCAATACCAATGGAGACACTGGAAGGCATGTTGAAGGTGACTTGCTCCCTTCTTAACCAGGGGGGAGTTAGGGAGCCCTTGCAGAGTAGTTCTGAGGATTTTAACACATTTTTTGCTGATAAAATCACTCAGATCTGGATGGATTTTGACTCTGATTGGATAGCAGAGTTGGCTGACAATGAGTCAGTCGAGGTGACTGGGGCCCATCCTTGTCCACCTGGTCTAGGAGGAGTTTGACTTGGTGACACCTGATGAAGTGGACAAGGCCATTGGAGCTCTGAGTTCGGCCACCTGTTTACTGGATCCGTGTCCCTCTTGGTTGGCCAGCAGAGATGTGACACGGAGCTGGGTCCAGGAGATTGTCAATGCTTCTTTGGGGAGGGGGTCCTTCCTGGCTCCCTACAAGGAGGCACTTGTGCGCCCCCTCCTCTGGACCCAGCCATACTTAATAACTATCATCCAGTCTCCAACCTTCCCCTCATGGGGAAGGTTGTCGAGAAGGTGTTGTCTCTCCACCTCCAGCGGTCCTTGGAAGAATCTGATTATCTAGGCCCTCAACAGTTGGGATTCAGGCCCAGTTACAGCACAGAAACTGCTTTTGTCATGCTGATGGATGATATCCGATGGGCCTGGGACAGGGGCTTGTACTCTGTCCTGGTGCCTCTTGACCTCTTAGCGGTTTTTGATACCATTGACCATGGTATCCTTCTGTGCCGGCTGGAGGGGCTGGGAGTGGGAGGCACTGTTCTGCAGTGGTTCTCCTCCTACCTCTCCAGTCAGTCGCAGTTGGTGTTAGTGGGGGGGGGGGTTTCAGAGGTCAACCTCTAGGTCTCTCCCTTGTGGGGTGCCTCAGGGGTCGGTCCTCTCCCCCCTGCTATTCAATATCTACATGAAACTGCTGGGTGAGATCATCCAAGGGCATGAGGTGAGGTATCATCAATACGCTGATAATATCTAGTTGTATATCTCCACCCCATGTCCAGTCAGGAAGCAGTGGAAGTGATGTGCTGGTGCCTGGAGGCTATTAGGGTCTGGATGGGTGTCAACAGGTTCAAACTCAACCCTGACAAGATGGAGTGGCTGTGGGTTTTGCCTCCCAAGGACAATTCCATCTGTCCGTCCATCAACCTGGGGGGGCATTATTGACCCCCTCAGAGAGGGTCCGCAACTTGGGCATCCTCCTCGATCCACAGTTAACATTGGAACATCATCTTTCAGCTGTGGCGAGAAGGGCATTTGCACAGGTTCACCTGGTGCAGCAGTTGCAACACTATCTGGACAGGGAGTCATTGCTCATAGTTGCTCATGCCCTCATCACCTCGAGGTTCGACTACTGTAACACTCTCTACATCGGGCTATCTCTGAAGAGTGTTCGGAAACTTCAGATCGTGCAGAATGCAGCCGCGAGAGCTATAGTAGGGCTACCTAGATTTGCCCACATCTCTCCAACACTCTGCAGCCTACATTGGCTGCTGATTAATTTCTGGTCACAATTCAAAGTGTTGGTAATGACCTATAAAGCCCTACATGGCATCGGACCAGATTACCTCTGGAACTGTCTTCTGCCGCATGAATCCCAGCGACTGATTAGGTCCCATAGAGTTGGCCTCCTCCGCGTCTCGTCAACTAAACAATGTTGGCTGGTGGGCCCCAGGGGCCCTTTGTGGTGGCTCCGGCCCTTTGGAATCAACTTCCCCCATAGATTACAACTGCCCCCATGCTCCTTGCCTTTCGTAAGTTGCTAAAGCCCCACCTATTTCACCAGGCATGGGGGAACTAAGATACCCCCAGGTATATATAGTTAATGCATGGAATGATTGTGTTGTATGGTTTTAATGTGGGGTTTTAGACGTGATGATTTTAATATTAGATTTGTTATATTGGATTATTTGTTGTGAGCCGCTCCGAGTCCACGGAGAGGGGCGGCATACAAATCTAATAAATTATTATTATTAAAATTATTAATATTAGATGTCTGCTGTTGAGAAATGGAAGGTCTTTGTTTTGATAAAAATCTCCTAAGGTCTTTCTGCCCAAGTAGCTTTAATCTTGTGGTGTCTTTGGCAGGATTTACTGTAGAGCAAGAATAATTCAAACAAATTCACCAATATTTGTTGATAAGAGAAGGGCACAAGAAATGGAGAACTTGGGTTAATGCATTTACATGCACTTCTGCTAGATCCAGGATGTACATTTCATATACAAATTCAGTGTTCTCAGAGATTGATTATACTGTTTTCATTCTAATTTTTATTTTTGTAGAGTAGGATTTTCTGCAGCTGCAGCATCCATCTTGACTCTTTTGACTGTTTCCCCCCATAAATGTGAGGGCCCATTAATTTGTGGGAATCAGAACCTTGAAGGGTAGTGACTCTATGTGCTTGATTTATGTCCCAGCATGTTATATAATCCGAGAAAGTACATAGTCTATCCTCTTCAAAGAAACCATGAGAGATCAGGTGGTATAAAAGCCATACAGTAATAATTTCTCATGCTGGTGTTCTCCACTTCCTATGTTTGTGTCAAGTCTGTAGTTAATCAGTCAAACATCAAATAAACTTCTACAAGTGCTGAACTAGTTCACATTGTAATGAGGAAGATCACTTAGCCCAGTTTTGTTAACTGCTGCTAAGCTTTCTCCTACCATATGTAGTATTAATAGGAAAATTAATAATATTTTAAGAGAACGATCACTGCAAATTCCCATCGTGTATGCCATAATAGAATTGATCAAAATGAATTCATCAGGTATTCATGTTGGTGTCATATGAAGCTCCATAGGTGTTTCATTGCAAATTAGCATTTCTCAGAGGACACTTAAAGTAAAGTGTTCCTGAAAGTTCCTATTACCCATATTGCTAAGATAAGTACATTAAAGATCATCTTCTTGTACAGTGCTAATATAGCCTGTCTGCATAAAATGTATCTCCCGTATTGGATATATTCAAAAAGATCTGTTGAAATCTTCCTTTTTGCTTCTGGCAATTAGTTGCCACCCTTGAATTTCTGCTATTTTACAAGAAATATTTTAGTGTAATTAAAATTGCTATAAGTATACCCTAATAAAAGAGCTATTTACTTTTTATTTCCCATGCGAGAGTACAAGGACACTGGGGAATAAAGAAGCTTGATGTTTCTTGGCTTTGCTTTGTCCACTATAACTTCATGTTTATTCTTTTCTCTGAATTGTCTGAGTGCAAACATCTGCAGTGGATGAACTGTTCAATTCCCCAAAACAGGGTACTTGGGAGAGCAGCAAAAGACAATAAAACTTGGGTCATAGTAACCATAATATGATGATGCAAATTTTGCCTTCCTTGTAGATCCAATCCTTCATCCATTATAGGAACCCACTGTAACAGCATCCTTCACAGAGGCCATTCTGCCTCTGCTTAAATCCCTTCAGCAAAAGATGACTTCATCACTCTCCAAGCAAATCTGTTCTACTGTTAAACAGCTCTTGCCATTAATGCCCAGCCTAAATCTTCTTCCTTGAAATTTAAACCATTTGTTGCCTGTCTTGTGTTCTGAAACATGTTATAAATATGTTGACCATAATAGTACCTAGAACACAACCCTGGGTGTGCCACTTGATACTTCTTCCACCTTAATGTGAAGCCACAGATTCTCACTGTGTGCTATTACTCAATCAATTCAGTATTAATTTTAATGATAATGTAGTTCAGATTCCATTTTGTGTTTTTTTTCTACTAAGATCTCATGGGAGACATCATCAACTGCACTCAGAACAAGTCTACAGCAGTTGCTGTCAGTTAGCAGGCAATATTTTTCTTGACCATTCCTCTCTCCTTTTCTTCTTCCCTTTCTTCAGTTGAATTTCTTTGTTAATCTCTTGTTTGCACTTCCTTTTCACCCTCACACTGAGCCAGCTGACCCTTAAGGAAATGTTGAATGTCTTGAAATCCTTGTAGAAAATAGGTAGCCTCTGGAATGGGAAAGGATTGTGAAGTGTTTGACAGCATATGTGGGTGGTAGGTGTAAGTGACCTGAAATTGTGGCATCTATACAGAGGCATAAACTGAGTTATTTTAAGCAAACTTGATCATAGGCAAGCCATTTGTATAGAAAAATGCCTTCAGTATGCCTGAAAATATTTCAGCATGGATCCACTTCAAATAGAAAATGATGCAATATATAGTTATAAGAGCTACTCTAGAATTTGCAACCTTCCTGGATTTGGGAACCAAGATCATAACACGATGAAAGAAGGTAAAGGAAAATGGTAGAGCAACTTAAGTCCAAAGAAACGTTCTTCATGAGTTTGTAACCTCAGGAATAAGATTATCAGATATTTGACAAAAGGAAGAATTGTCCTTTTTGTCTTCCTAACTTTAAGATCAAATATTGTCTGGCTTTTAGAGTATCTTAAAGAGGGTTTCAGAACTATTTTGGTAACATGGCCATTCAGATTTTTATATATTGTGACCTTATAAAATGTAGGCTTCTTCCTTTTCCCTGTCCATGGACACTCTCAAAAGCTTAGATTTACATTATTTGATTTATTTCCTGACTCCAGCAATTGGCTTCAATTCATCCCCTTCAAAATATATGATCACTGTAATCTAGAGATTATATGGTTCATCATATCTTTCCAGGGTGAAATTTGAAAAGTGCATTCTCAATGATTCTATATTATCTCTAGGTGTGTTCTTGAAAATAAAGATTAGTTGGAAAACTATTTTGATTAAAAAGCAGTCTTTCTGGTGCTAGACAAAGTAATTTCTTATAGAAATATGTCTAACTTTGTGGAGATTTTTTTATTTTTGCTGTAATTTTATTTGTAGATGCCAAGAAAGTTAAATGTTGGTGTGTCCTCCTTGCCCTAGCTTCTTTTTCAATTCCCCATGTCTTGCCTATTCAGATACCTGGTAATCCTCCTCCCGGAGAATTTGTTCCAACTAGTAAACAAAGAGCAGTGGGTGTTGGTGTGTTTTGTTTAACAGATAGTGGGTATCCAGTTGAGTGTACTACTTCCATTGGAATGCATGATGCTGGGGAGGTGAGAAGTTTGGGCATTCATGAATTGTCAGGATAGATAATTGAAAAGCAGTGAGATGTGGGACCTTGCCACATTGTGGTCGTTAGGCCAGGAATCAAATCTATGTGAGGAGTTGTTAGGGAGTTTACTCATAAGACTGTTTTAATCTACAACTTGAAGTCATCTTGGTTTCTGATTCTACTTTCTTTTTTTAATCTACAACACTATATTTTTATTAAAAGGTTAAGGTCACCTGTAAGTTAGAGATATCACTTAACAAACCAGGAACATTCAGGAAGGTGCCTCAATCACTGATTATCCTTTACTGTTTTCTTTTTTGTGTCTTGGACATTTTTTTTAAAATCTAACTTACACGTGCTGCTTTGGAACTCTTTTTGATTAAAGGATTGGTGTTAATAATGCTTTAAATAACAGAGAAAAATATTAGGAGTCATTCATTTATGAACTTGTTCTTAATGAGATGCATTTCTGGAAGGAAAAAGGAAAAAAAAATCTAGTATAATAAATAAATAAAATAAAAGATGCCACCCCAGTGCTGTATTCACCGAAGAAACAATGTTCACTGGGGAAAAAGAGCTAGTTAGCCTTCCATGACTTAGATAAAGCTACGGAGAAATGACAAGTGCCAGTAATTAACAAAGCCTCTTCAACAAGATAACCCTATTCATCTTTGTCTATTTCAATCACCAAAGACTCAGATTCAGTGCAAAATGAATGCCTGGATGCCATCAATTCCTGTTAACCTTTCTATAACCGTTTGGTGTTCATGCATAGGTGATAGATAGATTTTGTCAGTTTATTAAATGGTGACATCTCCCTTGCCATGTGACTAAAACTGTGGTAGATTTTTTTCTTCCCTAAGCAAAGTATATTTTAATCATCTCTCTTCTTAGCTTTAACAACTTGCTTATCCTATGCTTGAAATTATTATCCAAGCAGTAGATAGATGGAGCCAGGTGATAGACTTTCTGGGTGTGGCAGTGAGGCAGCCATTGAAAAAACAGATTTGTTTGTTTGTTTATTATTTTAATGAGCTTATTTATCTCTCCAATGATTAATAGTTCTGAACACACATTACATAATCTAAAAGTTGAATTAAAAATAGCATAGAAGAAAAGAAAAACATGTTGTTGTTGTTGTTGTTGTTGTTGTTATTGTTGATAGCATATATTTATTTATTCATTGATTGATTGATTGATTGATTTTGTCCAATACACAATGAAGGTTTTAGTGGGTATACACATAGTAGAATACATGATGAAGGTTATAGAGGATATACTCATAGTAAAATATATCTAAGAAAGAATAGAAGAGAAGATATAGAAATAAAACGTATCAATGAAAGAATAGAAGAAGAGATATAGGAATAGAAGAAAGGTATAGGAGATATAGGAGAGCAATAGGACAAAGGACGGAAGGCACTCTAGTGCACTTGTACTCAGCCCTTACTGACCTTTTAGGAATCTGGATAGGTCAACTATGGATAATCTGGATAGGTCAACTATGGATAATCTAAGGGTAAAGTGTTGGGGGTTTGGGGATGACACTATGGAGTCCGGTAATGAGTTCCACGCTTCGACAACTCGGTTACTGAAATCATATTGTTTACAGTCAAGTTTGGAGCGGTTAATATTAAGTTTAAATCTGACTTTGTTACATTAGCTAGGAGACCACAATGCTATTGTAGAATAGTAGTTTGTCTGCCAATTTATCAGCTCTATGGTAGGACATGCCTGTGTGCTTCCCAAGGTGTGCCACAGGAAGGTGAGCTGGCATTGCACCAGAAAGAGAGATGAGCTCTTCCTACAATGTCATCCTAGGCTCCCTTCATTCCTGGAGCCATTTCGTAAATGGGTGCCACAACTGGAAATGTTCAGAGTCAGCAGGAATCAGACTGCCTGCACAAAGCACCAACTTGTCTCCCTACCAAAGTGGTATTTGATTTATTTACTCACATAGAACATGCTTTCAAACTATTAGGTGGACAGAATCTGAAGCGAGAAACTGTTGGGTGGAAAGAATCGGAGAACTCACCCCACCATACAGTGCTACAACGTAAACTACTGGAGCAGAGACCATGTCCAGCATCATTAATCCACTGAATGCTTCTTAAAATGTTGTTAATCTTAAAATAACATGTATGTGCAACACTGCTACCTTCTCATGGAAGGGAAGATTGGAGATTGATTAATAATTATCATAACCCTCTGGCATTATGCCCAACAAAAATACTTCTGGTTTCAAATCTATACTTTGTTTAATTAACTTTTCCATCCAGATGTGTATTTTCTTCCAATATATTCTTGCTTTCATACAAGTCCATCACATATGACAGTAAGTACCTGGGGTCTAACTGCATTTCCAGCACTTGGAGGACAGATTACGTAATATTTTTACAAGTCTTGCCAGTGGTCTTTGCCTCCTGTAAAGCATTTTATAGGGATTTTCTTTACAGTGAATTTATTAAAGGATACACCATCATCCCCTTAAAGGTGGGTGGCAATATACCCCTCACAAGGATGTGTTCATCCTGACCTAACACCTTGTCAGTTCCCTAAAAGTCTTTACCACCCAAGAAGTCCAAGACCCAGTCTACAGGTCACAAAACTTATACCACAGGGAAATCTGTCCATTTTCTTTGGAGTCAGCATTCAAATTCATGCAAGGTTAACCTGCAAAATGGGAAAGCAGATAGTGAATTGACAATGGATGCGAATTGGGGCAGGCAGGGATCCATGAAAAACTGTAGAGAAACACTTTGAAGGATATGGGTGCCTCATTGCTAGAATAGAGAGTACAGAGCTAAATGGACCAATAGCCTAATGGTATAAGACAACTATTTATGCATTAATGATTCTGGATTAAACCTGAGTATCAAAAGCTGTCTATTAAACAATACATAGAATGCTGGCACAATAATAAAACCATCAATCATGCATATCATAAAGTGGAAACTGTTTGTGTCAATTTGGTAATTCTGCAGTAAATGGAAATGAAGTCTTCACTGAATCACTATAGAACTTGTTTGAAAGAAATTATGATTGCTCAAATTGGTATACCAAACCTAGATATATAAACATTATATGTTGTTTGCCTAATGATAAACATCTTTGCACTGATGTTCTTACCTGGAAATTCTGTTAGATAGAGTTGATCCCCTAAACACCTCTGTAGCAGTGGTGTTGATGGGAGAAGGAAGGCAACAGGTGGCCTAGATTGCATAATATATATACACAATTCAAATACATGGATATAAAGTTAGAAATTATTAATTTAAATAAACAGTACATATCTCATTGCTGGGAGGATTACAAGTTCTGCTTAGTCTGCTGTTCAAACTAGTCGCTAGCTGACCAAGGTATCTTTCTGGAATGACTTGGAGGTTGGGAGTGGGAGCCACGGTTTCACCCTGATTTTCCTCCTTCCTCCAGTCAATTTTATAGAGATTTATCTTGTTATTATCATTTTATTATTCATTAGATTTGTATGCTGCCCCTCTCCAAAGACTGTGTGTCTGTTGTGCCCATCGTTGATCTAGGACCATGATGGCGAACCTATGGCATGGGTGCCACAGATGGCACATATAGCCATATCTGAAGGCACAAGAGGTATTGTCCTATGTCCAGCTCCAGTGTGCACATGTGCACTGGCCAGTTGATTTTCAGGGTTCTAGAAGGTGGTAGAGGCTGTTTTTGACTTCCCCAGGCTTTCAGAAAGCCTCCAGAGCCTGTGAATGGCAAAAAAAGAGGACTCAATGGGCCTACCGGAAGTCCGGAGGCTTCAATGACGCCTGGGCACATGTGAGGGGTGTGTGTTTGCTGTGCGTGCATGTGGGGGGCATTGTATTATGGATGGGTTTACGAAGAGACACTGCGGGAACTGGGCATGGATAGCCTAGAGAAAAGGAGGGCCAGAGCGGACATGATAACAGCCTACAGGTATACAAGGGGTTGCCACAGATAGGAGGGGATCACTTTATTCACTGGATGGCCAGACGAGGATCAATGGCTGGAAGCTGACCAAGGAGAGATTCAACCTGGAAATAAGGAAGAACTTCCTGATGGTCAGAACGATCAACCAGTGGAACAACCTACGAACAGACGTTGTGAACTCCAATACCCGGGACATTTTCAAGAGGAAATTGGACTGCCATTTGGCTAGGATGCTATAGGGTTCCTGCTTAGGCAGGGGGTTGGACTTGATGACCCGCATGGTCCCTTCCAACTCTAACAATAAATAAAAAATAATACTTTTGGCACCCGAGGAAAAAAAATCATCATCACTGATCTAGGATGTTTTGCTTGCAGTCACCTAAATATTGGTTACTTCCTAACCAAATTGCTGCAATACATTCTAGATGGGGTCACCTCTGAAGACAGTCTGGAAATTACAGCTGGTCCAGCAACATACAGTACACAGTTTTGGGCACCTCTCAGTTTGCTCATATTATATTATTGATGTATTAACTGCACTGGGTTCCAGTTTGTCTCCAGATACAATTCAAAAAGCTGATTACCATCTTTAAAGCCTTGTATGATTCAGGGACAGGTTCTTAGTGGGACCCCTCTTTCTGAGGATATTTATCTGTTCCATCAGGTTGGATAGAATGAATATACTCCAGATCTCTTCCTGTTTGATTGAGTAATACATAGGGTTTTTAGCTATATGTTTTTTTTAATGAATTAGATTTGTACTGTACGCTGTGTTTTTATATTTACTCTGTGAGTCGCCCCGAGTTTTCAGAGAAGGGCGGCATACAAATCTAATAAATAATAATAATAAAACTTGCCACAGTGTGCCTTTTTCATAGTAGCCAGATTTGTGGGGCAGCTTCCCCTAGCAAGTCCTCACCCTCCTAGTCTTCTAGAAAGCCCTCAAAAATCTGACCTTTTCTTGAGATGCTGAGATAAGATGAGGCTGGAGGTCTATGGCTACAATTGTGAATTGGTTGAAGAATGAAGGTTGGGTCACCTTCATTCTTCGGATTTGTAGTATTAATGTTTATTTCGGTATATTGGTATTACTATTTTATTATGCTTTAATTATGGTTTTGATAGCCACTCACATTTGACATGCATAAGATAGATAGCCATTCAAATCTGTTAAAAAAGTAAATAAAAATAAAATTAGTATTTAAAACTTAACTGGAGTATGACTCTTCCTGTTATTAATAAGTCTAGCTAGAGTGATGGTTCTATCTCTGAGGATCACCCTTCCTATTAACACATGATAAAAAGCAATAAGTGGTGTTGGATGGATATTTGGAGGCTGGCGCATAATAACCCAAACTTGAAAGCAAGCCAGCAGTAGAACAAAATTGATTTCAGCTTTCTAATTGCCCACCTTCTTCTCTTTGCTTTTAGAGAGCCTCTGACATTATGCTTCTTGGAACACTGTTCTTTGTTTCATTTCTGCTCTCTGAACTGATGTGTGATCCATTCTGCATTTGACATTTGAACTACAGCTAAATATTTTGCTTCCGAACCAATCAACAACCAATGAAGCTCTTTAAGAAGCAGTTTGATATATTTCCAAAAGATCATCTGAACCAAAATTTGGGCTCTCGTATTTTAAACCACTTGGAGTCTTTAAGGCATTTTCAAAGCATGGTCCTATACAATGTATTGCACAGTTTATGTAGAAGTAGTCCTCTAAACTATGTAGTATTGGAAAGTCAATAAGCAAGGCTTGAAGGCAATAGATTATTTCTATCATAGTTTCCCAACATGTTGCATGAATTCAATAGCATACACTCTCTACAAAAGAAGGTTACTTGAACGTTTCACATATGAATCTCTGATCTTCTGTATCTGCTACAGGATCACCCAAGATCAAGGCACCAAATTTAGCAGCAATTCTCAAAGTAAAGCAGCATGATTTTTCAGGTACTTTTTGAGGCAAATAAAGTCTTTGACAATTTGACTTTCCCAGAAAGATCAAAAGGAAAAAAATATCCAACAATCAGTAATGTTATAATGTTATCACATTATGCCTTAGCCATTAAAAAGCAAGGTAGAAGTGCAACTCCAAACAGCAAAAAGGTTGCTTTACTTATAGTTGGAACCGCTCTGTGGAACAGCATAGAACTTGGGTGTCAAACTCATGATGCTCATATCATTAGATGATATAACATGAGTTTTTTCCCTTCACTAAATGGGGAGTAGGCATAGCCAGTGCATGACACATCTGCCCCATGGGCTGTGAGTTTAACAACCCTGGCTTAGAAGATCCATGAAATTTGTAATAGTGTTTAGCTTCTCATTTCTCTGAAGGCCATTTATGGCCAGTGTGAAGCTGTAACCACTGTACTGAGAAAAGGGGAGCAGGTTGGAAATCTTGCACACCAGGTAATAAATGCTTCCAGATTCCCCCCTTTCTTTATGTTAAGCTTTTCTACTTTGTTCTATACATCACAACCCACGTTTTTGCTAGACTCATCATTGTTGCTTTTGAAAATGGTCACTTATTAATACTTTGGGACTTTGAGTGTGCTTTTATTAATTCTGTTCAAAAGCAATAACGTTTTCATTTGACCACATTAAGGAATAAATAACAGGATACTTTTTTCATAGTATACAGTATTTGTTTGTTTGTTTGTTTGTTTGTTTGTTTGTTGTTTGTTTGTTTGTTTGTTTGTTTGTTCGTTCATTCATTCATTCATTCATTCAATGTTTTATGCTGCCCTTCTCCTTAAACTCAGGGTGGCTTACAACATGTTAGCAATAGCACTTTTTAATAGAGTCAGCATATTGCCCCCACAATTTGGCTCTTCATTTTACCCACCTCAGAAGGATGGAAGGCTGAGTCAACCTTGAGCCGGTGATGAGATTTGAACCGCTGACCTGCAGCTCTACAGTCAGCTTTAGTGGCCTGCAGTACTGCACACTACCTGCTGCGCCACCTCAGCTGTATAGCAATAGGCTGCTATATATTTAAATCTGGTACATTAGAAAAGTAGCTGAAGTAAAGGCAGCAAACATTTCACAATGGTGTGGTGGTTATCAGCCTGAGTAAGTTGCTCCTCTCATTTCTTCCTGGCAGCAAAGGGTTGTGGTCCTGTTGTTTGAGGTACCAGAGTGAGATGATCATTTGGCATTTTGGTTCCCTTAGATAAGTATAAAAAACACAAATAGCAGGCAATCAAGATGTTTATGATATTCCAGGGATAACAGTTATGCATGTTTTTCATAATAATATATTTTCCAGTTGGTGCACTCACCAATTCTGAGGAATCCCAGTAGAAATCCATCCATCTGTCCATCTGTTCATCCATGAATCCAACCACCCAGTCACCCATCCATTTTCATGCAAAAAACACATGTTTTTGTGCTCCAGAAAACATCAGGAGATAGCATGCTTTATAGGACAAACTTCTCCAATAGTCACAAAGTGGCTAGCTTTGATCACAACATAAAAATTATTTTTAAACAAATAATTTAAAAAATAGTAGTAGCAAAGCATCATAAGTAATGAAGTAGCATGAGAATCAGCAATAATTGTATGTTAGAAGTTGAACTAACAGCCTCTAAAATGCAGTGATAGTGATAACATCAATGGCAATAAGTTTATTAATACTGTAGTAGAAAGTTAGTAGAAGTGACTATAGTGTACCTAAAAAACAATGCTTCTTTTATACATAAAGAAAAGTACACTGATTTTTTTAGAGTGAATGAAAGATTATGTTTGACTGTGAGAATAAAATGAGCAAAATATTCCCTAGTCCACTTTTTTTTTTTTTTGCATTAGAGAGATATTATCAAAATTGCATGGAAAATGCTCTTACATCCATTTGGTTGTCTGTTTTGAATCCCATGGTGCCAATAATTTCTGTCTAAAATAATGTTGCATTTTGTATATAGTTGGCTCTATATCTTTCTGAAACTATGCATAGTATGTATCAAAACATGGGCAAAGAGTTAGCTTTTTCAAATATGGCATCTTTCATTCATTCAGGATCTAGAAATTTCAAAGTGCCCAAAATCTAAGTAAGGAAAAGGTATACAGAATCTTTTAAAAATAGTTTTACTGTTCTGTTTTGCAATACCGTTTGGATCTTGCCAAATGTTAAAAGTGAGTGGTGTTCATTTAATGCTCAATTTATTTTTCTAAAACTTTAATTCAGCTCTACGATTTCATTTTAAATCTGTGGATGGAGGAGAAAGAACCTGGAAGTAAGATGTCACTCCAATTGGAGGCAGTGTATATCAAGCTGAAAATTCAGGTTTTTCAGTCCTTACAGAGGAGATTGGGAAGTATTAATCATGAAAATCTAATGTCTCTCTCCATATATGAATGCAATATATTTTTGAATTCAAATCCAGGCAACACCGAGTGTTTCAAGGTTTATCTACTTCCATTTGAACTGGTAGTTTTGTTCAAGCTACCTTATGAAGCCATCAGACATTTGTTACTGACTAGAGATGTAACAGCAGCCCACAATGAATTATTTTGCAAGTAGACTTCTGAGACCTTGCACAACAATCTCTGTCACATCCAGTGAAGGGCTACCAAAATTTTTACTACCATCTTATGCAAGATGCCCTGCATTTTCTTTCAACATTTTTCAGCGAAAATTGGGTGCTCGGGGCTGTAGCTACATTTTTGGTATCCCACTGTGTTCCCCCCAATCTGGGCATTAGCCCACCCCTGGTCATATCCCAGCTGACCTGTTGGATAGTCAGCTAGTCGTTGTCTCCAAAGAAAAACCCAAGTGTATTTTCTTTATGTATAAAGCATAAATACAAAGTTCATTAAATATATACATTGATTTTGAGAAAATGACAGTAAAACAAGAGCTTCTCTAGGGAAAAAATTACTTATTTGGGAAACAAACCAACATCTGATAATGTCTTACTAATGTATATATTCTTGCTCTGTTTTATCTTTCCAGATTTGTTTGTATTATCCAGATTTTATATTATTTTGTTTTGGATTTCTTAATTGTGGGACAACAGCATGAAGGCATGCTGCTTGCTGAGACTGGGAGCCTCCTAAAGGTTGCTAAGTCTGTCTGTTTACATTTTGATCACTTTCTTATTCATTCATTTTTGGATCAACTTATGAATCTGTTTGGAATTCCTATTTTTCCTACTTCACTTAGAAATATTTTTCATACGATATTTCACATAGTAAAATATTTTTGTATTTAATTAGCTTTTCTACTGTTGCAAATGATTTTCATAGTGCATGTACATATTTTTTAAAAAACGAATGACATCCCCCAGAAGGAGGGTGAGGAAGAGAGGGAGAGAGGGAGGGAGAGAGAGAGAGAGGGAGGGAGGGAGGGAGGGAGAGAGAGAGAGAGAGAGAGAGAGAGAGAGAGAGAATATGAGTGTCAAGGAGCTTCAAAATCAAATAAATATACAAAGAGACACACAAATTTTAAGATTTTGAATGGTGTGACATTTTGCCCATATTTTACATTAATAAGTAATAAGTAATAAGTAATAATAATAATAATAATAATAATAATAATAATAATAATAATAATAATAAATTTATTGGATTTGTATGCTGCCCCTCTCCGCAGACTCGGGGCAGCTAACAACAATAATAAACACAACATGTACAATCCAATAATAAAAAACAACTAAAAACTCCTATTATAAAACCAAACATACACACAAACATACCATGCATAACTTGTAATGGCCTAGGGGGAAGAGCTATCTCAACTCCCCCATGCCTGGCGGTATAAATGAGTCTTGAGTAGTTTACAAAAGACAGGGAGGGTGGGGGGCAGTTCTAATCTCCAGGGGGAATTGGTTCCAGAGGGCCGAGCCCCCCACAAAGAAGGCTCTTCCTCTGGGGCCCGCCAAACGACATTGTTTAGTCGACGGGACCCGGAGAAGGCCAACACGTGGGACCTTATCGGTCGCTGGTGTTATGAAGGAGTCGGAGTAGATAACAAGTGCAGTTTATTAGTCGGAACACAGAATACAAGAACAACACAACAGGTAACTGACAGGATATTTATATACCCGGCCCCCACAATAGCTGGCCAATAGGAGGCTCCAGTTTCTCCCGCCTCCTTGCACCACCAATCACCTCACTGGGTCTGTATTGCTAGGCAAGTATACTACACCCCTTCCCCCTTATGTTGGAGACCACGTAATCTTGTAAGTAACTGGGGGTACGCCTCACCCGCCCCGAGCGGCGGGGTAGTGGAACTTCAGCTGAGGGATGCCCGCCCTCCGGGCCCTCGTTTCGGATACCGGGGCTCAAGAAATCTTGTTGTACGGACTCCTCTGAGGGGGCCGGTTCACTAGCATGAGGAAGCACGGGGACGTTCTCCTCCCCTATATTCTGCCCCAGGTCACAGGTAGGGCCATTGGTGGGAGGTGTACCTGAGCGATTCCTTAATTGATCAATATGGCGATGCCACACTCTCCCATCGGGGAGTTCTACCTCGTAAGACCTGGGTCCCTTGATTCTCGTGACCTTACCTGCCACCCAGGGGGCCTCACCACTGTAAGACCGAGCAAAAACGGGTGCATTAATGCCGAGTGACCTCCCCGGAGCTGGCCACGGGGGCTCCCTAGAGTAAGTGGGGTTTAACCTATCCAAGGCGATTCTTAACTTACGCCCCATAAGCATCTCGGCTGGTGACTTGTTTGTAGGAGCAGTTGGGGTGGTATGTTGGGCGAAAAGGAACTCTGCAAGCTTTTCTTGCCAAGTGCCCCGGGTCATCTTCTTCAGGGCCTCCTTCGTGGTGCGCACCATGCGCTCAGCTTGCCCGTTGGAGGCGGGGTGCCAAGGAGCTACGAGGGCGTGACGGATTCCCCCCCTAGCCAAGAACCCCTCAAATTGGGCCGAAGTAAATTGAGGGCCGTTGTCGGAGACCACCAAGTCCGGGAAGCCGTGAGTCGCAAACAAAGTGTTAAGAGCGTGGATAACTGCCTGGGAAGTTGTTGAATGCAATATGTTGACTTCTAGCCAGCGAGAGTACGCATCTACAGTGACAAGGAACATCTGGCCCATAAAGGGTCCCGCTAGGTCGACATGAACCCTTCCCCAGGGGCCTGCAGGCGGTTCCCAAACTAACGGGGCTTCCCGGGCCGGGGAAGGTCTCTGTTCTTGACAGGGCCAACACTGGGATACCTTTTGCTCCACGTCCCGATCGAGGCCAGGCCACCAAACATAACCCCTGGCCAAGGCCTTCATTCTCACTACTCCAGGATGTCCTTTATGCAACAGGGAAAGTACTCTTTCTTTCAAACATGGGGGAATGCACACCCGGCAACCCCGCAACAGACACCCTTGGATGACCGTGAGTTCAGCCCTACAACGAAAAAATGGGGTAGACTCAACAGAGGGGGCAGTTGGGGGCCACCCCCTTAAAACCCACTGTAGGACAGTGGACAACAAAGGATCCCGAAGGGACTCAGCGGCAATGACGGAAGCTGACAAAGATAAGGGCTGATCCGTGATGGCTAACACGGATGATGCTGGGGCTGGGTCTTCCAGCAATTGTGGCGAGGGACAACGGCTCAGGGCGTCCGCATGGGCAATATTGCGACCGGGCCGGTACCGCAGGTGATAGGAGTAGTTGGCCAAGAACACGATCCAACGGGACATCCTAGGCGACAAAATGAGGGGGCTCTGGCGGTCGCCTGACAAGAGGCCGAGTAGTGGCTGGTGATCCGTTATGATGTCAAACGGTCGGCCGTACAAGTAGTCATGAAAGCGCCGAACTCCGGCGATTATGGCCAGGGCTTCCCTATCGATATGACCGAAATTCCTCTCGGCTTTGGCTAGTGTCCTTGAGAAGAAAGCCAATGGTACCTCGGAGCCGTTAGCCAGCTTATGGCTGAGCACGGCCCCGACCCCGTAAGGGGACGCGTCACAGGTTAATAATAAAGGTAAGTATGGGGAATACTGCGCTAGAACCGTGTTGGACGTGAGGACTTCTTTTACAGCCTTAAAAGCATCAGCCTCCCGGGGGGCCCACTCCCATTTCCAATTCTTGTCTAGCAGCCTATGTAAGGGCTCGGCCAAAGATGCTTTATGGGGGATAAATACCGTGTAGAAGTTCACTAACCCTAGGAAGGCCTGGAGCTCCGCTTTGGACTGTGGGGTAGGGGCCTCCCAAATAGCCCTGGTCTTCTCGGGAGTGGGATGGATTCCCTTCCTGTCTATAATGAATCCCAAAAATTCCACCTGCGGCACACCGAACTTACATTTGTGCGCCTTGAGTTTAAGACCGGCTTCATGGAATTTCGAGAGGACCATTTTGACCCGTGTCAAAAGTTCGGACTCGGACTGGGCGGAGACCAAAACATCATCGAAGTATGGCACCGTGCCAGGGATGCCATAAAGCAACCGCTCCATAAGTGCTTGAAAAATTCCCGGGGCCGTGGACACTCCGAACTGCAATCGTTTGCATCGGAATACCCCCCTATGAGTGGAAATTGCCTGTGCGTCAGCAGCTAAGGGGTCCACAGGGAGTTGTAGATAGGCCTGGGAGAGATCAAGTTTAGCGAAAATCGTACCCTCCCCCAAAGAGTGCAACAGATGTTGCACCACGGGCACCGGGTAAGAGTGGTGGCCCAATGCTCTATTGATGGTACACTTATAGTCACCGCAAATCCGTATTCCGCCCCCCGCTTTTACAGCCACCACAATAGGGGTCTCCCAGGTGGCTTGGTCAATTGGCTCGAGAACGCCCTGGGCTACGAGGCGGTCTAGCTCGGCGTCCACCTTGGGGCGTAATGCAAGGGGGACCCTACGTGGCTTAATTCTGACCGGGGGAACCAATGGATCCAGGCCAAAAGAAATAGGGGACCCCTTATAACACCCCAAATTATCATCAAACACATCTGGAAAAAGAGATGCTAACTCAGAGAACGCCTTCCCCCTGGACACCTGATTAACACCAGCGACCGACAACCCCAAAGGTCCAAACCAGTCCAGGCCCAGCAAGTTAGAGTAAGGTCCATCCACAATAATAAGCGGCAGTCGACCCGAAAATTCCTTGAAATGAACAAGAAATGAGCCCTGTCCAACAACCGGAATCTGGGATCCCTGGTAATCCCGAAGATTTACAGGGCAAGCAGAGAGGGACCGTTTTGCCAGGCGAGGACAACATCTCTTGATGGTTGACCATGGCACCAATGAATGGGCCGAGCCCGTGTCCACCTGGAAAGAACACGGGGTCCGACCCACAACGACGGACATACAGATCTTCTCCCCCGACGGGCCTGTAGCGGCAATCTCACTCGGAGCTCCCGACGGACGGTTGCGGCAGGACGAAGAAGCTGAGGAGTAAACGACATTACAATCATACCGTCTATACGTTTGGTCCCTTGGAGGCGCCCTGGATCCTGAAGGGAACTGATCCTTGGCGGAATTGGCCGAAGCGGAGTAAGGGCGGCGAATCCGGCAAGCTCGGGCGATATGCCCACGGCCTCCACAACGACGACACGTCACTTCCGCAAAGGGACAGGCGACCCGGAAATGATCGCCGCCACAGCCTCGACATGGAGAGGGCGGCGGGCGGGGCCGGCCAGGAGGAGCGTCACGGGGCCTAGATGACGACAGGCGGCAAACCTCCTCCTCTTGAGTCAAAGCCGATTCCAAGTCCTGCGGTAATTGAGCGAGCTGTTTAGCTGGGGCCGCGGTAGTAGCGTTAACCACCACATCCATAGCGGCCAGGGACTGTGAGGACATTTCGAAAGCCCTCGCCTCAGCGAGGGCGACTTTGAAAGACAGACCTTGGATGGCGAGAAGGCGGCGCTTCAGGCGCCCGTCCCTCACGCCAAAGACCAAACGGTCTAGCAGGTAGTCCTCTAAATCAATAAATTCGCAGTAAAGGGCGGCACGCTGGAGAGCAGCTACAAAATCGTTCACAGACTCGCCCTCAAGTTGGTTCCGGTGGAAAAATTTGTACCGGCGGGCGCAACGGGAGGGGGCGGGGGCGTAATGATCTTGGAGGGTAGTAAGAAAAACATCCCAAGGCACGTCGTGGATGAGGGTTGGGGCAAAAATAGCCCGAGCAGTCTCGAACATTTCCGTGCCGCAAAAGCTTAAAAAATATGCCCTCTTCCTGTCGCCCCCAATTTCAGTGTACCCGTTCGAAATAAGAAAACAGTCAAACCTTGCCACGTAGGAATCCCAAGTTTCGGCTTGGGGGTCAAATGGGGCGAACGTGAGTTGAGTAGACATGTTACTCACGATTAATCTGTCCTTAGGTAAGGACAGAAAAAAGAAATCCTCGTCGCCAAATTGTTATGAAGGAGTCGGAGTAGATAACAAGTGCAGTTTATTAGTCGGAACACAGAATACAAGAACAACACAACAGGTAACTGACAGGATATTTATATACCCGGCCCCCACAATAGCTGGCCAATAGGAGGCTCCAGTTTCTCCCGCCTCCTTGCACCACCAATCACCTCACTGGGTCTGTATTGCTAGGCAAGTATACTACACCTGGGATTCGTGCTGTAGCAGGCGGTTCCGGAGGTAATCTGGTCCAAGTAGGTTTTGCTGATTCAAATTTCTGCTATTCTTTTGGCTGGACATATTCTGGAAGCAGAATATTGTAATCTATCAAGGCAAATCGAATAAAGATTCTTCATGATAGACCAGATGAAGGCACATAACCAGAGCCATTTTACTTTTCCAATTTTAAAAAATATTGTCATTATTTTTCCCTGTTAAAATTTTAGCTGCATGTTGTATGTTTGAAATGGCTGTATGAGAATGCAACTTGACTCACTTGCACATGGAAGAGAATTTTCTCTTTTAGAAAATGGAGCTGTCCAATAATTTTGAATTATTCTACACAGTGCACTCCAATTTGGAATTATTGGAGTGCCTCAAATTTTTATAAGCTCTTGAATTTGGAAGTGATCAAAGTTCTGGGCATATGCAGTGCCAGGCAATTTAAAATTATAAGAGCTGTCAAATTTTTATATAAGCACTTCAGATAGAAAAGGATGTGGGAGTTTTGAGCATGTGCAAAAATTTTTTAAAAATAGATAGCAAGTTAATTTATTCGAGTAGTTCAACTTTCTTCCTCTTAACTACCTTTATTTTGGAAGATTTTTTTTCCCTTTTCCTTTTTCTTTATCCCACCATTTTGAGTGGGGGAAGTATGACACCTTCTTTGGAAAATCTTATAAAAGGAGAGCATTGTTCTAAAAAATGAAGCACTATTTTAAATAGTATAAAAATGGTATTAATTTTGATCAAAACTGTGAACGCTAAAAGACTGATTATGAAGGTAAGAATTATACACGTATCTTGTTATTTAAGGTAACTGAACAACTTTCTGGGGCATGCTTAATATTTTCTGTGGGTCTGTCAGTCACTAAAATGGTAAAAGACCATATTTTTAACATATACATACTGACACACACCTCTCTCTCTCTCTCTCTCCTCCACTGCGTATTTCTGGAATACTATCAGTGTTGGAACCATACAACTTTTAGGGGACATCTTCCAAAAGCCAGGTGGTGTGACACATAAAAGGTAGCCTTCCTGGATCTCTATAGGGTTATATTATTCAACTGAAAAGACCTGGAGTACTTTAACCCAGAACAGACACACAGGGCCGCCATTAGGAATTTTGGGGCCCCATACAGCCTAAGTGTCTGCCCCCCCCGCCATTTTAAAACTACTGCCCCCCAAATCCCATGCCATGCCACCATGGCCACACACCTTGGGCAAGCCCTCCCCCGGCCCTCTGAGGTCAAACACAGCTCTGATGTGGCCCTCAATGAAATTGAGTTTGACACCCCTGGCCTAGAGGCTAAATCCTATGAACAAGGGCTAAGAGAACGAGTATGTTTAGTTCAACAAATAGAAAACTGAGGGGGAATAGAATAGTAGTTTCCCAATCCTTAAAGGGCTGCCACAGAGCAGATGGCATCTATTTATTCTCCATGCCACCTGAAGGTAGTACAAGAAGCAATGGGCGGAACCTCAACAAGAAGAAATACAATCTGGAAATAAGGAAAAACTTGGGACTGGGCGGCATATAAATAAATAAATAAATAAATACATAAATAAGTAAATAAATAAATAAATAAATAAATAAATACATACATACCTACACACACACACACATACATAAATACATAAATACATAAATACATACATAAACAAACAAACAAACAAACAAATAAATAAATCCCTTCTTTTTTATTAAAATAAATTAACAATTTAAAAAAACCAAAATCCATTACTATTAAAACTAAAACAACCAGCAAAACTATTAATAAAAACAAGTGAGGGCTGGGTTTTTTTCTCTGTTATTATTTAAGTGCTTTTACCATATGCTTTAAATCAAGAGTCATTTCTCTCTCTGTTTCTCTCTCTTTCCTGTCATTCTCTGCCTCAATTATTTTCTCATTTCTCTTTTTTTCTCCCCCTTTTTCTATCATTTCTCTCTCTTCCTTCCACTCCTCTCTCTTTCTTCCTCTCACTCTCTTCCTTCCTCTCTTATCTCTTTCTTTCTTTCTTTCTCTCTCTCTCTTTCTCTATCTTGCTTTCTTCCTCTCTCTCACTCTCTTCCTTCCTCTCTCATCTCTTTCTTTCTTTCTTTCTCTCTCTCTTTCTCTATCTTGCTTTCTTCCTATCTCTCACTCTCTTCCTTCCTCTCTCATCTCTCTTTCTTTCATTCTTTCTTCCTTTCTCTCTCTCTTTCTCTATCTTGCTTTCTTCCTCTCTCTCACTCTCTTCCTTCCTCTCTCATCTCTCTCTCTCTTTCTTTCTTTCTCTCTCTTTCTCTTCTCTCCTTTTTTCCTTATCTTTCTCTCTCTTCCTTCTCTCCTTCCCTCTATCTTTCTCTCTCCCACTCTCCTTCTCTCTTTCTCTCCCACTCTCCCTCTTTTTCTTTCTCTCTCTCCCTTCTCTCCTCCATCTTTCTCTACTTTCTCTCTCCCCCCTCTCATTCTCTCCCCCTCTCTTTCTTTCCCTCTCCCCCTCTTCCTCTTTAGGTTTATCTTTCTCTCTCTTCCTCCCCCTCTCTATATCTTTCCCTTTTTGTCTTTCTCCCTCCTCCTTCTCTCATTCTCTTCCTCTATCTTTCTCTCACTCTTTCTTTCTCTAAAAAAAAAAAGACACAACAAAATCCCCGCATTGAAATCATCTGGGAGTTGCAGGGAGCCAGACATTCGCGACGCTCCAACACAACACCCCTCAATCCCTTGAAATCACTGCGGGGTTTCATCCCCTGCAATCGGGAAGACTTTCTAGCAGCTGAAGTTTAAAAGTTAAAAGTCGAGAGGCCAAACGGGCACTGCATCTTTTATTGCTCTCCTCCCCCTGTCTCCTCTCCCTCCCCCCATCCCATGGACTCCAAGGGCGGCTGCTGCTTCCCAGCTGATGCGGTTTGGAGGCACTTCTGAAAAAGCCACGCCTGGCCCCGGGCTTTTCTTTTGTGCTCCCGGAGCTATTCAGCATGCTTGGCGCACGTCCTTGTGCACACGGCGCACCCCTCCCTCCAAGACAGCCCCCCAATTCCTGCGCCTCCGAGTCTCTTGGATACTTGCCGCTGACTTGGGGAAGGGAGAAAGCTAATTGCTAATAATGGAGAGAAAAGAAACCCCCCCCAAGCAGGAGTAGCCCGGCATATGGTGAGTGAGCAGCCTCCGACGCTCAATATTCATGTGCCGGCCCGGATGAGGCGAGTGCCCGGCCCCCCAAGCCTCGTTCCCAAATGGATTTTTTTTACACAGAAAGCTGCTTAGGAAAGAAACAAAATTTAACACAAGTGCAACTAACGTTTGCAAACGGCTTTTTTTTTTTAGAGCGACTGGGATGATTGGCTTGTAAAAGGAATTTGGGTGCAAAAGCAAACTACTCATGCCGGTCCGGGCCCGGATGAGGCGAGCGCCCGGCCACCCAAGCCTCGTTCCCCAACGCCCTGTTGCCGCCACCCTGAAGGGGCTCCTACCCTCGCTGCACGCTTTATTCTGGGACCGGGAGGACCGGGCTGCCAAAGGCTCCGTCGGGGCTTCGTGTCCTGCCTCGTGAGGGCCAGAGGGTGCGTCTTTTTTGTTGGTGAGGCAGGCAGCCGGCAAGAGAGGGCCAGTACTGTGCATGTGCGAGGAGCTGCTCACTGGGCACAAATTACTGCAGGCGCCAGGAGGCCGGCCGGCAAAACTGCCCCCCATCATTTTTCAATTTGGCCGGGCCCCTGATGCCACTCCCAGTAGTACCGGCCTATCGGCGGCCTTGCAGACACATGAAAGATAAGTGGTCCCTCAAATAATCAGTTACAATGCAATGTACAGCCTTGTAGGTCATCTTCAATTGCACCTGGAACCATACTGGTAACCAGTGGAGCTTGCAAAGCAGAGGTGATTCATAGTTATTTCAAGTCATGTCCATAACCACACATGTTGTGTATTCCAGTTGATGTTCCCAGCAGGTAGACTATATTGTAGTAGTCAGATTATGAGATGATTAGGGCATGAGAGACTGTCTGGAGGGCTTCTGATCCAGGGAAAAGGCACAGTTGCTAAACGAGATGGAATTCTGCAAAGACCTTCCTGGCCACAGCTACTCATTGAGTAGTGAATCTAGGAACACCCCCTCCAATTCCAGATTGCACAGCATTATTGAACAGGAAAGTGCAACCCCATCCAAGGTTAAAGGCAATGTTCCCTCTAATTTTTTTTCGGTGTGGGCAGAAAAGTATAGTGTCTGAGCAGCAGTTCCCTTGGGACTGGGCGGCAAAGAAGTATGTATGTATGTATGTATGTATGTATGTATGTTTGTTTGTATGTATGTATGTATGTATGAATGAATGAATAAATAAATAAATCCCTTCTTTTTTATTAAAAGAAATTAATAATAAAACAAAACCAAAATCTATTACTGTTAAAACTAAAACAACCAGCAAAACCAAAAACATAACTATTAATAAAAACAGGTGAGTGCTGGGTTTTTTCTCTCTGTTATTATTTAAGTGTTTTTACCATATGCTTTAAATCAAGAGTCACTTCTCTCTCTGTTTCTCTCTCTTTCCTGTCATTCTCTGCCTCAATCATTTCTCTTTTTTTCTCCCTTTTTTCTATCATTTCTCTCTCTCTTCCTTCCACTCTTCTCTCTCTTGCTTTCTTCCTCTCTCTCACTTTCTCTCACTCTCTTCCTTCCACTCTCCTCTCTCTCTCTGTCTTGCTCTCTCTCTTTCTTCCTCTCTTCTCTCTCTCCCCCCTCTTGCTCTCTCTCTCTTTTTCTCACTTTCTATCTTGCTCTGTCTGTTGCTCTCTCTCTCTCTCTTGTTCTCTTTCTCTCTCTGGTTTTCTTTCTCTTTCTCTCTCTTGCTTTCTCTCTCTCTCACTCTTTCTCTCATTTTCTTTCTCTCTCTCTCTTGCTTTCTTTCTCTCTCTCACACAGTTTCTCTCTCTTGTTCTCTCTCTTGCTATCTCTCTTTCTCCCCCTTCTTTCTTTCTCTCTCTTTCTCATTTTCCCTCTATCTTGCTCTGTCTGTTGCTTTCTCTCTCTCTCTTGTTCTCTCTATCTCTCTCTTCCTTTCTTCTCTGCGGAGGCTGGTGAAGGTTTTTCTTAGTTTGAATGTTCCAGGTGGGCTGGCAGGGGGATGGGGAGCACATGCTCGCGTGCACCTGACATTCAAAGTAACCAACATTCAAACTAACCACTGTGAGAAGAACGCCTGCCCCACCTCTCCTGCAGCCCCTTTGCTGACAGCCAGGATGAAAGCGCTCTCTGCATTCCCCAAGTCTTCGGAGCAGCTAGCAGACAGATCAGGAGGCCGAGAAGCCACAGCCGCCACCACCGTGTCCTAAGGAGGAGCCATGCCCTAAGGCGGGAAGCAGAGGAGGAGAAAGAGGGGTGGATTGGGCAGGGGGCAGCGGCGAGAATCCAGGGGCACAAGGGGGGTGGAGGTGTTGGGGGGGTGGGGGCGGCCACGGTTCCTTGTGCGGCCTTGGAAAAGGGTGCGTGGGGGGGGGGTGCACAGCCGCACGGCCGCCCACCTTAGAGGGTACATTGGTTAAAGGTAAGAGTATTTCACACCTCCAGGTGGCCCGCATATCCACAGGCACTTATTCTTAGTAGGAATGAGTGAGAGTAAGTTTTCCTCATGCTGTCCTGCATAGCCTCCAGTCAATGGAACAGAACTTCAGTAGATTCAATTGACCGGCCTAACATCCACAGACACAATCGTTTATCACCAGTATATTGACAATACAACATCCCAACCCTGTGAATAACCTCACCCAGTGCTTTCATGTAGATGTTGAATAGAGGGAAGAGAGAGTAGAGTTCTGTAGCAATCCATAAAAGAGTCCAAGGGAGTGACTTCAACTGGAACCAGCTCCGCAAAGAAGGAAAATCATCGTAAAACCATGCCACCAGCTCCCAACCTTCAGAATTTATCCAAAAGGAAACCATGGACAAACAGTATTGAAAGCCACTGAGAAATCAAGGAGCACAAGGCCACTTTGTTAGTTATTGTAAATAACTCCTCAAAGACATTTGATGGTCTTTGTTCGAATCCTTTCATTGCAGTATTGTTCAACCATTATTTCTGTTTCATTTGAAATAAATACCAACTAATGTAATGGTTAACTCAAATCCTATATTTAATGGACTAAATTAAGAACCATTACTGATGGTACTTGCAACATTAGTTTCTACTAATACTGAAAAGCACCAAGCTTTTCACCATGCTATAGTACTATCAAATCACTGTTGGTTCCTAGTATTCTGGTCTCACAGCATATTTGTTTAAGGTTTTGATAAACTGAAAGATGCTACTTAAATTTCCAAAAATTCTCTAGAGGCATACTATATTGAAAAACTTATGGCAAGTGTAAAAAGTGGGACTCAGAATCATAAAATAATTAGAGTACTGCTGTTGCTCTTGCTTGGTATTATTACTGCTAAGCAAATTCAGCCACTATGTGTCCACCAGTTGAAGATTTCAAAGAAATACTGAAAATATGGGATCACCTTTCTCCAGCCCATCATATTATACTTTGGATCTGTGGAGAAAATGCAATTTTACCATAACTGAGCTGAATCTTAAAAGGAGCCCAATAGCTAATTACTGGTTGTGTATTTATAATGCTAAAACAAGTTGCCTTCAAAAATCTCCATAGCATCAAAGTATGTACTAGAAAGTAGATTGTTAGTTTCCCCCACCTACCAAATGCAGGTTGAAGGCCTTGCTAGAGGGTCAAAGTGAATCTACTTGTCCTCTGCTAATGGAAATCTATTCATCTCTCCAGCCAATTTGGACTTCATTCTAAAATCAGTCCATTATCACCTTGTTGAGAAAATATTAATATTAGGATGTTCTTTTCACTCATACAGCGCTAAGGTGAGAGGTGGCAATAGGTGGGGGGGCTTCCCTCTAACCAAATACAGTAACATTGTTGAATAAAAACTAGGCAAAGAATTAAAGAAGAGCAAAGGTGGTTGACAGGTAAAATCCAGTGGATGATGTGTAATAATTGGTTTGAAAGAAGTTGACATGTTAATCATATTTGAAGCAGGAGGAATTGGAAAATGTTCTAAAACAGGAACATAGAAAACTGTCTGTTACCAGGTCAGACTATTTTTTCTTCTTAAGCTCAGTTCTTTTTGCTCTGACTGCCATTGAATCTTCAAGGTGTCATCTGTAGAACATTCTCATTAATTGCTCTCAGAGGAAGATCATGGGATACCAACTGAGCTCACAGCCCAAGTGATCCCCTCACTAACCCATAATCAACCAGTAAGGCTGTTTAACCATTTTGGATAAAACAAATGAAAATAATGATTGTCCAGTTACAAGTTATAACCAACACCTTGAGCCCAGAGACCAATAGGGAGCCAGTGCAGCTTGCAGAGGATTGGTGTAATGTGAGTGTACCTAGATGCACCCACAACCACTCATGCGGCTGCATTCTGGAGCAATTGTGATCTCCCAACACTCTTCAGGGGTAGCCCCATGTAGAGTGTGTTGCAATAATATCAAAGGCAGAGGGGGCATGATAGCTGTATACAGGTATATGAGGGGTTGCCACAGAGAGGATGGAGCCACTCTATTCTCCAGAGCACCAGAGGGCCGGACGAGGAACAATATCTGGAAGCTGACCAAGGAGAGATTCAACCTAGAAGTAAGGAAGAACTTCCTGACGGTCAGAGCGATCAACCAGTGGAACAACCTACCTGCGGAGGTTGTGAACTCCGCAACTCTGGACACTTTCAAGAGGAGATTGGACTGCCATTTGGCTGGGGGGCTTTAGGATTCCTGCTCAGGCAGGGGGTTGGACTTGATGACCTGCATGGTCCCTTTCAACTCTAACAATAAATAAATAAATAAATAAATAAATAAATAAATAAATAAATAAATAAATAAATAAATAAATAAATAAATAAATAAATAAATAAATAAATAAATAAATAAATAAATAAATAAATAAATAAATAAATAAGTAGGTAGGTAGGTAGGTAGGTAGGTAGGTAGGTAGGTAGGTAGGTAAGTAAGTAAGTAAGTAAGTAAGTAAGTAAGTAAGTAAATAAATAAATAAATAAATAAATAAATAAGTTATATCTTGTTCCCTTTTAGACAGACTGAATAATTTGAAATGTGATTTTGGGTATTCTATTATTTCTATGCAAGAGATTCTACAAACATATGGTTGCTCATTGAAGGCATATGTGTTGTTTGCATGCATTTTTAAGTTGGAGGGAAAAAAACATTTTATAAAAAAAATATCAGAGCAGTGCTTTACCACACATTTATCTACCACCTTTTCTAGCCTCTCTCATACTCTAGTGGAAAGTTCCTTTTGGAAGAAATATCCATCTGGTTTAGTTCTAAGCTGGGAGAAAGACACTGAAAACATGGAGGCTGATAGGAAATAAAGGTTCAATTTATTGATGAAGCTAAAGCACCAAGCACATGTGATTTAGGGACAGCTGACAAAATGGAGTCGAGAGTAGGTGAGCTTCCTGTTCCTGTGCAAGGACATATTCTTTAATATTTTATTGGTTGTGTTATAGAACATAACCTACTTGGGTGTTGCCATATAGTAGCTAACCATGTTAGTTTGTAAAATGTAAAGACTGTACCTTTAAGGAAATATTACTGGTTGGCCATAAGGGGGCACCAACACTATTCCCTTGGGGGGGGGGAGTCACTTTGTTAGAAATATATTTGCCATGAGCTGTATTCTTGCTGTGTGCATGGTTTGTAAACTGTTAGTAGTATTATATTGTTGTCTATACATTGATACTAAGTCTCAGTCATTGTCTGGCTAACCCACATTACCTACACAACAACAACTCTGCTTAATTTGTGTTGAAGGTTTCGTACCAAGACATACTAACCGGTTGTTTTCAGATTCTTATGGGGGTCATGTAGGGGTTGTGTAGGGGTCATAGCTGGCTGTACAATCAAAAGAGGAAATGCAAAGCCTAGGTGTTTGTCTGAGCTAATCTGGTCAACTTCTGTCTTATTGTTTATCTGAGTTTCCAGGTCTCTGTGACTTTGAAATTTGGACTGCTCTTGAGGTGGTGCAATGAAGGGGCTTGCGTTCTGAAAGGGTGTTGGGCAATTCCTTTTGTGGTTAATGGATTTCATCCTGTGTTGGATCTTGGGTGAAGGGATGCTTTCTAAACCTACCATTCTGCCAAATATCATGTCTTGAATGTATTTCTGCCTGCAGTATTTGCTTTGCTTATTAATAGAGCTATCTAGATACATGTCTTCCTCTTTTAATAGGCTCTTTATCTCATAAGTGCAGGCATCTGATGTGGGCTATTAAGAAAGACTTGGGGGCTGCTTTCTGTATTTTTAAGATCATATTTCTCCTTTAGGGAAATATAATATTCTGCCTTTTTAATATTTCCCAAAACATTTCATTATTCTAGGAAGGAGGGTGCTTTCCAAATTTTCCTCTGCTACATTTGTCCTCCTTGTTCTCAAATAGTCCATGTTTCCAAACAAAGCATGGAGTGTAATCAATTATATTTTTTTAATTTTCTAAGAAAAAATATTGCATTCATTCTTGGGAAAAAAGATTATACAGAATTGTATATTCCATTTCCCTATTTTATTTTATTTTGTTTAGTTTTAATACAATGATTTTTTAAAAAAAATAAAAAGTCAAGGGAAGCAGGAATATGGAATATCAAACTCTTGGTATATGCCATGGGAGTTGTTTGTGAGTATATTTGAATTTAGCATTTGAGATTCTAGCCATAAGCAAGAGCCTGGTTTTACATATTAAGTCAAGATAAAAGTCAAACCATGTTATGGTTTAATATGATATGTGAACCCAGACTAAATCATTCTTGCTATGATCCCAGGCAGTGATGGGCTGTCAAAACTTTTACTGCCACACTGTGGATGTAGCTTGATGGTCATGTGAGTGGGAGGAGTAGCTTGCCAGCCCTGTGATCAGGTGGGAGTGGCTTAACAATCATGTGACCCGGGGTGGTTTAAAGGTCATGTGACTGTGTGGGAGTGACTTAATGACCAAAGTAAGTTTTCAAATAGGTGCTTAGACTCTTTTTCAGTTGATTAAGTCACATTATTTGAATAGCCATAAAAAGGACAAATGATAGTCAGCATTATTTGTTGAGGAGCACAGTAACATTTTAAGGTTTTGTACCGAACCCATAAGGTTCAGTATGATAACAGATTAGGCAAGTAGCTCAATTTTCTTTATTTGCTATAAAAGTTCAGTTCTAGATAATGATTAAAATTATTAAAGCGTTCATGGGTAAAAGCATGCTATTTAATTATTTCCTATCTTAAAAGTAATTAAGGATCATTCTAAGGTACTAGAGAAGGAAGGACAATAAAAAAACTATTAAGTATTCAATAAATATTGCATAAACTTATTATCCCCCATGCCGCCCCCCCCCCTGTGGAGGCAGCAGCCCATCAGTGATCTCAGATACGAATGCCTGTACGCAGAGGTGGGTTCCTGCCAGTTCGGAGCAGTTCTATAGAATTGTTAATAACTTGGCGGCCTGGGTCACTGGAAGTGGTAGTGACCCAGGCCTGCCATGCCCCCAAGCCGGTTCTCTCTACAGCGGTGCCATCTTGATTTTAAAAAAATACTGCGCATGCGCAGAGGGTCATTTTCAGGAAGGGATGTGTGTGCCCAAGAGAGCAAAAATGCACTTCTGTCATGATGTGAACTGTTGGGGAAGGTAAGTAGAACCCATCCCTGCCTGTACGAATGCTATAATCCGGGACCGCCTTCTGCCGCATGAATCCCAGCGACCGATTTGGTCCCACAGAGTTGGCCTTCTCCGGGTCCCATCAACTAAACAATGCCGTTTGGCGGGACCCAGGGGAGGAGCCTTCTCTGTGGCAGCCCCAACCCTCTGGAACCAGCCCCCCCCCAGCGATTAGAACTGCCCCCACCCTCCTCGCCTTTCGTAAACTCCTTAAAACCCACCTTTGCCATCAGGCATGGGGGAACTGAAACATCTCCCCCGGGCCTATACAGTTATGTATGGTATGCTTGTATGTATGTTTGCTTTTAATAATGGGGTTTTTAGTGTTTCTTTTAAATTATTAGATTTGTTATATATTGTTTATTATTGCTGTGAGCCGCCCTGAGTCTACGGAGAGGGGCGCCATACAAATCTAATAGATAGATAGATAGATAGATAGATAGATAGATAGATAGATAGATAGATAGATAGATAGATAGATAATCTCAGCTACAAATGCTGGTATTTTCACCACCTTGACACCTGCGTCAGCTTTTTGTGCTGATCAGCTTTTCCTTGTGTTCAACAGCTGAACATAAGGAAAAACATCCTTGGGATATACCGGATTAGGAGATTCCCTCCCCCTCCTACGTATATTTGAAACATGGCCTTTTAGAGGGCTGTTTCTTTTCACTCCCTTTAAATTTCTCACCAGTTTGTTCCAGTCATTTTCTTACCAATAACCTGCCCCATTTGTTTAAAAACAACAAACCCCCCCTATGTTCATGTTCCTCTTGAAAGACCGTATCCTCCCTGCACAGAAACGCATGCAGACACATTCCACCCACCCTTTCCTGCATTGTGCAAGCCAAATAGAATATGAGGTGAGCTTGTCTCAGCAGATGAAAGATGGCAAGAAATTGGTGCTTGGGGACCAGTGTCTTGGTGACATTGCTTCGGCAGGTCCTTTCTTTCCCGCTTCCTTTCTCCCTCTCATTCTCTCTGAAATGGTCTGTGCCTCCAGTAATTTACATAATACTCTTCTGACACCTTTACTTTAGTCATCAATCACAGTACCTTCTCCCAGTCTATCTTTTGTCTGAGCATGTCTCGTCTTTATCTGGCAATGCACAAAAGATTAATTTCACAGTTTTCCCCCTCCCCCTTCCCTTCTTTCTTTCCCTGCGAAATACAAAGCTCATGAAATGACAGAAGCAAGATAATGAAAACAACAATGCAAGCATTTTTTTCCCCTTTTTGTTCTTGCACGTTGGATCTCAAGATACCTTTTTTTTTTTTGGTAACCTTATTGTGGGCCATCTGTCTTAGGAAAAGGGTTCTTTCTGATGCCTTTGTATCTGTATTTTAATTCACATTCTAAGGCTACCTGAAGAGGAAGGTGGGTTGTTGGTGGCAGGGATGCGGTCAGAAATACAGAGAGGGGGGAAAAACCCCTATTATCAAAGGAATACTTTCCATACTTAGTTAGCCCAATTATTATTAATTAGGATTTGTACAGCAATATGAAGGGCATCTGATTGATTTTAATGACATCACTTCCTCTCGTGAGGGATTTGAAATATATAGGAACTAGCGACTCATTTTTACATACTTAGGGCCACATTACAGTGACTCAACTGGTGGAAATTCTTATAGATGAGTCAGCAACAAGCACCCATATTTGTGTTGGTGCCTCCCATTTTAATCATTGGCACACACAAATACAACCATGGTTTTTTCCTCTATGTTGATCATAATGTCTTTTCTTCTCGTGGATGCTGATATTCCCTCCCTCCGTCCCTCCCTCCATTCCTTCCTTCCTTCCTTCCTTTATTTACTGCATATCTATTTCATTAATGAATAGTGAGACAATAGATAAGTGAATGACTTGTGGCTTTTGGAACAGTCTGCCTTGTTTGAAAAATTGTGGGAATGATACATGTCAGTAAGATGTAAAAGTACAATAGCTCCTTCTGTGGCTATCTATAAAGTTTCTTCTTAAGTGAAGGTAGTGAATTGAGATAGTCAAAAAAATAAAAAATGCTGCCTGACTGAAGTCCTAGCCTTAGCCTTTTTTCTATGCATTGCACATAAAGACATAAACATAGGTAATAATAAGCAAGAGTTATAACCATATATTGTTCTATGATATATATGTATTAGTATCATCATCATGATGATACTTGTATGGTAATTCTTGTATGATAAGAATGTAATCTTATATAGTAAGATAGATAGAATACATAGAATTCTTCATTGGCCAAGTGTGATTGGACACACGAGGAATTTGTCTTTGGTGCATATGTTTTCAGTGTACATAAAAGAAATATACATATAAAAATACACATAAAATATACATATAAGCATAGCAAACAAGCTACAATCATGGAAATTATTGAGAGGAAGCACATGTGGTTCTTTCATCCAATTCTTACCTTCTTTGTTCCATTACAGTTTCATTACTTTTGCTATGCTTGTAATAGCAAGAACTATACTATATGACCTATTTATTCCAAAGAAAAGAAGTCTATATCCATCCATGGGAAAAGGCACTCAACAGCATTGGATTTGCTGGACAGAAAATATGCTAGAAGAACAGATGAATTTTGCCATCTGTTATCAAATTGTCCTCAGTAGCCATTCTCTCCTTTTCTAATGAAAATGAGATTAATGTTTGGTGCATTTTTGGTGCCACTTCAGCAAATTCTTGGGCAGTTTAATTGGATCTCCTGCCATTCTTTTTTTTGCCAGATGGCTTTCTTGGATGAACCAATCCAATTCAATTTTGATGGCTAGTGGCAAGAAGGGCAAGGACTCACCTCAGCTATGGTCTTTATCTATGATGAAAGAAAGAAAAAAACCATTTAAACTTTTTGTTTTTGTTTTGCAGAAAACAGAAATATTTGTTTGTCTTTTTTAGCTGCTTAAACAGGTATCTATTTTCAGATGAAAGCCCTGATAGTAGTTATCACAGACGTATACAATATATTTCATTCTCTCCTGGCTCCTCTTAAATAGTTTGCTTTTTTTTAGTAGTTCGCTCTGTCGTTGTCGTCCCCCCTTGCTAGATCTCTTTAGTACTACAGGTACTTTAGTACTGTAGTACTGTATGTATTTTCCCTTCCCTTCTCTTTCCTATCCCCCTCCCTCCCTCCCCTCCCCTTTCCCACTCTCTTTATTTATTTCTGACTCTACAGAATAATGTTTCCTCACATATGCATAATATAGCATTCATATAGCTATTTTATGCTTAGACAATATTTCTGAGCCATCTACAAAATGCCCTCAGATTAATAGGAAACTGATTCCCACCTTGAGCTTTCAGTAGTTCAGCTATTGTAACCATATCAATACCCCCAACTACCATAACAAATAATTTCATAGCCATATACTGTATTTCTGGAGATATCTACTCATTCTCTCAAACTTAGGTTCAAAAAACCCAAGACTTGATTTGTTTTCAGTGACGTGAAGTTCTCTTTGCCTATTTTTTTTAATTATAAGGTGATAAAAGCAATAATTATTTGCCATGTATATGCTGCTCATTATTTTATTCATTTTTAAGTGTACTAATGATTGAAAATAAAACTTCAAATGATATATTAAAAATCTTTATTCTTCTACTATTTTTCTAAATTTTGTAAATTATTCATAAACAAGTTATTTTTCATACAACCATATATGTTACCCAGACTAAGCTTCTCCCCTATGCAGAAATCCAAAACGGATGATTATGTACCCTCCACTTGAAGGAGAGACCACCATTTTTTTAAAGTAATTTGTACCACTGTTTACTTACTGATGGAAAGCTTTATCTAAAAAACAGCATCCATGTTTTTGTAAAATAAATACATAAGACAAGAGCTGAGGTGGCAAAGCAAGTAGAATGCATTACTGCAGGCCACTAAAATCTGACTGTAGATCTGTTCGTCAGCTATTCAAATCTCATCACTGGCTCAAGGTTGACTCAGCCTTCCATCCTCCCATCCGTTGACTCAGCCTTCCATCCTTCCATCTGTTGACTCAGCCTTCCATCCTCCCATCCGTTGACTCAGCCTTCCATCCTTCCATCCGTTGACTCAGCCTTCCATTCTTCCATCCGTTGACTCAGCCTTCCATCCTCCCATCCGTTGACTCAGCCTTCCATCCTTCCATCAGTTGACTCAGCCTTCCATCCTTCCATCAGTTGACACAGCCTTCCATTCTTCCATCCGTTGACTCAGCCTTCCATCCTCCCATCCGTTGACTCAGCCTTCCATCCTTCCATCCGTTGACTCAGCCTTCCATCCTTCCATCAGTTGACTCAGCCTTCCATTCTTCCATCCTTCTGAGGTGGGTAAAATGAGGACCCGGATTGTGGGGGCAATATGCTGGCTTTGTTAAAATGTGCTATTGCTAAGTCTAAGGAGAAGGTTGGCATTAAAAAATTGAATAAACAAACAAACAAACAACAAACAAACAAACAAACAAACAAATAAATAAATAAATAAATAAATAAATAAATAAATAATTCTGTGTGGTGCATTCTGGAATGAAGAAGATCTTAACTTCCTTCTATATACACTGCTCAAAAAAATAAAAATAAAGGGAACACTCAAAGAACACATCCTAGATCTGAATGAATGAAATTTTCTCATTGAATACTTTGT